>NW_027590898.1:0-148050 GCF_964213995.1 Mustelus asterias
CTTTTCAATGCGGAGAGCCCCACTTGTCAATTAGGAGTACCCCCTTTCAATTAGGAGTGCCCCTTGTCAATTACGAGCTCCCCATATCAATGAGGAGTTCCCTCTGTCAATTAGGAGTGCCCCGTGTCAATTCGGAGTGCCCCCTTACAATCAGCAGTGCCCCATGTCAATTAGGAGTGCCCCCTGTCAATTAGGAGGCCGCTGTCAATGAGGAGTCCCCCACCGTCAATGAGGAGTGCCCAGCCGTCAATGAGGAGTGCCCCCTGTCAAGGAGGAGTGCCCCCTGTCAATGAGGAGTGCCCACTGTCCATGACGAGTGGCCCTGTCAATTAGGAGTACCCCCTGTCACTTAGCAGTGCCCCCCTTTCAATTAGGAGTGCCCCTTGTCAATTACGAGCTCCCCATATCAATTAGGAGTGCCCCCTGACAATAAGGAGTGCCCCCTTTCAATTAGGAGTGCCCCATGTCAGTTAGGAGTGCCCCCTGACAATCAGCAGTGCCCCATGTCAATTAGGAGTGCCCCCTGTAAATTAGGAGTCCGCTGTCAATGAGGAGTTCCACTTGTCAATGCGGAGAGCCCCACCGTCCATGACGTGTGCCCAGCCGTCAATGAGGAGTGCCCCCTGTCAAGGAGGAGTGCCCCCTGTCAATGAGGAGTGCCCACTGTCCATGACGAGTGGCCCTGTCAATTAGGAGTACCCCCTGTCAATTAGGAGTGCCCCCTTTCAATTTGGAGTGTCCCTTATCAATTACGAGCTCCCCATGTCAATTAGGAGTGCCCAATGTCAATTAGGAGTGCCACATGTCAATTAGGAGTGCCCGCTGTCAATTTGGATGGTCCCCTGTCAACGAGGAGTGCCCCCTGTCAATGGGGAGTGCCCCCTGTCAATGAGGAGTGCCCCCTGTTACTGAGGAGTCTCCCCTGTCAATGAGCAATGCCCACTGTCAATTAGTTCTGCCCCCTGTCAATTAGGAGAGCGTCTTGTCAATTAGGAGCTCCCCCTGTCAATTAGGACTGGCCCCGGCCAATGAAGACTTCACCCTGTCAATTCGGAGTGGCCCCAGTAAATGAGGAGTGCCCCCTGTCAATTAGGAGAGCCCCCTGTCAATGAAGACTTCACCCTGTCAATGAGGAGTGCCCCACCGTCAATGAGGAGTGCCCCCTGTCAATGAGGTGTGCCCGCTGTCCATGAGGAGTGGGCCTGTCAATTAGGAGTGCCCGCTGTCAATTAGGAGTGCCCCCTGTCAATGAGGAGTGCCCCCTGTCAATGAGGAGTGTCCCCTGTCAATGAGGAGTGGCACTCGTCACCTAGGAGTGACCCTGTCAATTAGGAGTGCCCCCTGCCAAAGAGGTGGCTTCGGTAAATGAGGAGTTTCACTTGTCAATGAGGAGAGCACCCCGTCAATGAGGAGTGCCCAAACGTCAATGAGGAGTGCCCGCTATCATTGAGGAGTTGCCCTGTCAATTATGAGTGCCCCCTGTGAATAAGGAGTGACCCCCTTTCAATTAGCAGTGCCCCTAATCAATTACGAGCTCCCGCTGTCAATTAGGAGAGCCCCCTGTCAATGAAGACTTCACCCTGTCAATGAGGATTGCCCCACCGTCAATGAGGAGTGCCCCCCCACATGATTGATTAGTGCCCGCCCCGTCAATAAGGATTCCCCCACGTCAGTGAGGAGTGCCCCACCGTCAATGAGGTGTGCCGCACCGTCAATGAAGAGTGCCCCCCCCTTAATGACGAGTGCCCCCACCGTCAATGGGGAGTGCCCCCTGTCAATGAGGAGTGCCCCGGTCACCTGTCAGTGATCCCTGTCAATTAGGAGTGACCCCCTGACAATTAGGAGTGCCCCCATGCCAATTGGACGGGCCCTGGCAATGAGGAATTCCCCTTGTCAATGAGGAATGCCCCCACCCCCGTCAATGAGGAGTGCCCCCCCGTCATTGAGGAGTGCCCCACCGTCAATGAGGAATGCCCCACCGTCAATAAGGGGTATCCCACCGTCAATGTACAGTGCCCCATATAAATTAGGAGTGTCCCCAGTCAATTCGGACTGCCCGCTGTCAATTAGCTGTGCACCCTGTCAATGAGGAGTGCCCGCTGCCAATTAGGAGTGCACCCTGTCATGAAGAGGGCACCCTGTCAATGAGGAGTGCCCCATGTCAAAAGGAGTCCCCCATGTCATTTAGGAGTCCCCCATGTCAATTGGAGTGCACCCTGTCAATTGGAGTGCCCCCTGTCGATTGGGGTGCACCTCCCCCCGTCAATTGGAGTGCCCCCTGTCAATGCGGAGTGCCCCCTGACAATGAGAAGTGCCCCCTGTCAATTAGGATTGCCCCCGTCAATGACGAGTCTCCCCTGTAAATTAGGAGTGCCCACTTTCATGTAGGAGTGCCCCTTGTCAGTTAGGAGCTCCCTCTGTCAATTAGGAGTGGCCCCAGTAAATTCGGAGAGTCCCTTGTCAATGAAGACTTCACCCTGTCAATGAGGAGTGCCCCTCCTTCCCCTCCCCGTCCCCCCGCCGTGAATGAGTAGTGCCCGCCCCATCAATGATGATTCACCCCATGTCAATGAGGAGTGCCCCCCCGCAAATGAGGAGTGCCCCACGGTCAATGAGAAGTGCCGCACCATCCATGAGGAGAGCCCCACCATCAATGCGGAGTGCCACTGTCAATGAGGAGTGTCCCCTGTCGATTAAGAGTACCGCCTTGCAATTAGGAGTGCCGCTTGCCAGTTAGGAGCTCCCACTGTAAGTTAGGAGTGCCCCCCTGTCAATTAGGAGTGCACCCTGTAAATGAGGAATGCCCGCTGCCAATTAGGAGTGCCCCCTGTCAATTAGGAGTCCCCCATGTCAATTGGAGTGCACCCTGTCAATTGGAGTGCCCTGTGTGGATTGGTGTGCCCCTGTCAATTGGATTCCCCCCGCCCACGCCCCCCCCCCGTCAATTAGAGTGCCCCCTGTCAATGCGGAGTGCCCCCTGACAATGAGAAGTGACCGCTGTCAATTAGGATTGCCCCCGTCAATGACGAATCTCCCCTGTCAATTAGGAGTGCCCCCTTTCATATAGGAGTGCCCCTTGTCAGTTAGGAGCTCCCCCTGTCAAATAGGAGTGGCCCCAGTAAATTAGGAGTGACCCCTGTCAATTCGGAGAGCCCCCTGTCAATGAAGATGTCACCCTGTCAATGAGGAATGCGCCACCGTCAATGAGGAGTGCCCCCCCCCCCCTCGGTGAACGAGTAGTGCCCGCCCCATCAATGATGATTCACCCCATGTCAATGAGGAGTGCCCCCCATCAATGACGAGTGCCGCACCATCCATGAGGAGAGCACAACCATCAATGAGGAGTGCACCCTGTCAATGAGGAGTGCCCCATGTCGATTAAGAGTACCCCCTTGCAATTACGAGTGCCGCCTGTCCATTAGGAGCTCCCACTGTCAATTAGGAGTGCCCCCTGTCAATTAGGAGTGCTCCTTGTCATTTTGGAGTGCCTCCTACCAATTCGGAGTGACGCTGCCAATTAGGAGTGCCCCCTGTCAAATTGGAGTTCCCCCTGTCAATTTGGTGTGCCCCCTATCAAATTGGAGTACCCCCTATCAATTAGCCGTGCGGCCTGGCAATTAGTAGTACCCCCTGCCAATTCGTAGTGCCCGCTGCAAATGAGGCGTAGCCACTGTCAATTAGGAGTTCCCCATGTCGATTGGAGTGCCCCCTGTCAATTGGAGTGCCCCCTGCCAATTGGAGTGCCCCCTGTCAATTCGAGTAACCCCTGTCCATTGGAGTGCCCCCTGTCAATGAGGAGTGCCCCCTGTCAGTGAGGTGTGCCGCCTGTCAATGAGGACTTCACCCTATCAATGAGGATTGCCCCACCGTCAATGACGAATGCCACCCTGTGAATGAGTAGGGCCCCCCCTCCATCTATGACGATTCCCCCCACGTCAATGAGGGCTTGTCCCCCCCCCCCCGCCAATCAAGTGTGCCCCAAAGTCAATGAGGAGTACCCCAAAATCCATGAGGAGGGCCCCACCAGCAATGCAGAGTGCCCCCTGTCAAGGAGGAGTGGCCCCCGTCACCTAGGAGTTACCCCAGTCAATTTAGAGCGCCCCCTGCCAAAGAGGAGTTCCCCCTGTCAATTAGGAGTGCCCCCTGCCAAAGAGGAAGCCCCTGTCAATGAGGGGTTCCACTTGTCAATGCGGAGAGCCCCACCGCCCATGAGGTGTGCCGAACCGTAAATGAGGAGTGCCCCCTGTCAATGAGGAGAACCCCCTGTCAATGAGGAGTGCCCACTGTCACTTAGGAGTGCCCCCCTTTCAATTTGGAGTGCCCCTTGTCAATTACGAGCTCCCCATATCAATTAGGAGTGCCCCCTGTCAATTAGGAGTGCCCCATGTCAATTAGGAGGGCCCCCTGACAATCAGCAGTGCCCCATGTCAATTAGGAGTGCCCCCTGTCAATTACGAGGCCGCTGTCAATGAGGAGTTCCACTTGTCAATGAGGAGTTCCCCACCGTCAATGAGGAGTGCCCAGCCGTCAATGAGGAGTGCCCCCTGTCAAGGAGGAGTGCCCCCTGTCAAGGAGGAGTGCCCCCTGTCAATGAGGAGTGCCCACTGTCCATGACGAGTGGCCCTGTCAATTAGGAGTACCCCCTGTCAATTAGGAGTGCCCCCTTCCAATTTGGAGTGTCCCTTATCAATTACGAGCCCCCCATGTCAATTAGGAGTGCCCAATGTCAATTAGGAGTGCCACATGTCAATTAGGAGTGCCCGCTGTCAATTTGGATGGTCCCCTGTCAACGAGGAGTGCCCCATGTCAATGGGGAGTGTCCCCTGTCAATGAGGAGTGCCCCCTGTTAATGAGGAGTCTCCCCTGTCAATGAGCAATGCCCACTGTCAATTAGTTCTGCCCCCTGTCAATTAGGATAGCGTCTTGTCAATTAGGAGCTTCCCCTGTCAATTAGGACTGGCCCCGGGCAATGAAGACTTCACCCTGTCAATTCGGAGTGGCCCCAGTAAATGAGGAGTGCCCCCTGTCAATTAGGAGAGCCCCCTGTCAATGAAGACTTCACCCTGTCAATGAGGAGTGCCCCACCGTCAATGAGGAGTGCCCCCTGTCAATGAGGTGCGCCCGCTGTCCATGAGGAGTGGGCCTGTCAATTAGGAGTGCACGCTGTCAATTAGGAGTGCCCCCTGTCAATGAGGAGTGCCCCCTGTCAATGAGGAGTGTCCCCTGTCAATGAGGAGTGGCACCCGTCACCTAGGAGTGACCCTGTCAATTAGGAGTGCCCCCTGCCAACGAGGTGGCTTCGGTAAATGAGGAGTTTCACTTGTCAATGAGGAGAGCACCCCGTCAATGAGGAATGCCCAAACGTCAATGAGGAGTGCCCAAACGTCAATGAGGAGTGCCCGCTCTCATTGAGGAGTTGCCCTGTCAATTATGAGTGCCCCCTGTGAATAAGGAGTGCCCCCCTTTCAATTAGCAGTGCCCCTAATCAATTACGAGCTCCCGCTGTCAATTAGGAGAGCCCCCTGTCAATGAAGACTTCACCCTGTCAATGAGGATTGCCCCACCATCAATGAGGAGTCCCCCCCCCATGATTGATTAGTGCCCGCCCCGTCAATAAGGATTCCCCCACGTCAGTGAGGATTGCCCCACCGTCAATGAGGTGTGCCGCACCATCCATGAGGAGAGCCTCACCATCAACGCGGAGTACCCCTGACAATGAGGAGTGACCCCTTTCAATGAGGAGTGCACCCTGTCAATAAGGAGTGCCCCCGTCGATTAGGAGTACTCCCTGTCAATTAGCAGTGCCCCCTGCCAATTAAGAGTACCCCCTTGCAATTAGGAGTGCTGCTTGTTAGTAAGGAGCTCCCACTGTCAGTTAGAAGTGCCCCCTGTCAATTAGGAGTGCTCCCTGTCATTTTGGAGTGCCCCCTGCCAATTGAGAGTGAAGCTGCCAATTAGGAGTGCCCCCTGTCCATTTGGAGTTCCCCCTGTCAATATGGCCTCCCCCTATCAAATTGGAGTGCCCCCTGTCAATTAGCAGTGCCCCCTGGCAATTAGTAATACCCCCTGCCAATGAGTAGCGCCAGCAGCCATTTAGGAGGAGCCCCTGTCAATTAGGGTTCCCCCATTTCGATTGGCTTACACCCTGTCAATTGGACTGCCCCCTGTCAATTGGAGTCCCATTTGCCGATTGGAGTGCCAAATGACAATTGCAGTGCCCCCTGTCTACTGGAGTGCCCCCTGTCAATGAGGAGTGCCCCATGTAAATGAGGAGTGCCCAGCCGTCAATGAGGAGTGCCCCCTGTCAATGAGGACTGCCCCCTGTCAATGAGGAGTGCCCGCTGTCCATGAGGAGTGGCCCTGTCAATTAGGAGTGCTCCTTGTCATTTTGGAGTGCCTCCTGCCAATTCGGAGTGAAGCTGCCAATTAGGAGTGCCCCCTGTCAAATTGGAGTTCCCCCTGTCAATTTGGTGTGCCCCCTATTAAATTGGAGTACCCCCTGTCAATTAGCAGTGCGGCCTGGCAATTAGTAGTACCCCCTGCCAATTCGTAGTGCCCGCTGCAAATGAGGCGTAGCCACTGTCAATTAGGAGTTCCCCATGTCGATTGGAGTGCCCACTGTCAATTGGAGTGCTCCCTGCCAATTGGAGTGCCCGCTGCCAATTCGAGTAAGCCCTGTCCATTGGAGTGCCCCCTGTCAATGAGGAGTGCCGCCTGTCAGTGAGGTGTACCGCCTGTCAATGAGGACTTCACCCTGTCAATGAGGATTGCCCCACCGTCAAAGACGAGTGCCACCCTGTGAATGAGTAGTGCCCCCCACTCCATCTATGACGATTTCCCCCGCCTCAATGAGGGCTTGTCCGCCCCCCCCCCCCCCGCCAATCAGGTGTGCCCCAACGTCAATGAGGAGTACCCCAAAATCCATGAGGAGGGCCCCACCAGCAATGCGGAGTGCCCCCTGTCAAGGAGGAGTGGCCTCCGTCAATTGGGAGTTACCCCTGTCAATTTGGAGTGCCCCCTGCCAAAGAGGAGTTCCCCCTGTCAATTAGGAGTGTCCCCTGCCAAAGAGGAAGCCCCTATCAATGAGGAGTTCCACTTTTCAATGCGGAGAGCCCCACTTGTCAATTAGGAGTACCCCCCTTTCAATTAGGAGTGCCCCTTGTCAATTACGAGCTCCCCATATCAATGAGGAGTTCCCCCTCTCAATTAGGAGTGCCCCGTGTCAATTCGGAGGGCCCCCTTACAATCAGCAGTGCCCCATGTCAATTAGGAGTGCCCCCTGTCAATTAGGAGGCCGCTGTCAATGAGGAGTTCCACTTGTCAATGAGGAGTCCCCCACCGTCAATGAGGAGTGCCCAGCCGTCAATGAGAAGTGCCCCCTGTCAATGAGGAGTGCCCCCTGTCAATGAGGAGTGCCCACTGTCCATGACGAGTGGCCCTGTCAATTAGGAGTACCCCCTGTCACTTAGCAGTGCCCCCCTTTCAATTAGGAGTGCCCCTTGTCAATTACGAGCTCCCCATATCAATTAGGAGTGCCCCCTGACAATTAGGAGTGCCCCCTTTCAATTAGGAGTGCCCCATGTCAGTTAGGAGTGCCCTCTGACAATCAGCAGTGCCCCATGTCAATTAGGAGTGCCCCCTGTCAATTAGGAGTCCGCTGTCAATGAGGAGTTCCACTTGTCAATGCGGAGAGCCCCACCGTCCATGACGTGTGCCCAGCCGTCAATGAGGAGCGCCCCCTGTCAAGGAGGAGTGCCCCCTGTCAATGAGGAGTGCCCACTGTCCATGACGAGTGGCCCTGTCAATTAGGAGTACCCCCTGTCAATTAGGAGTGCCCCCTTCCAATTTGGAGTGTCCCTTATCAATTACGAGCTCCCCATGTGAATTAGGAGTGCCCAATGTCAATTAGGAGTGCCACATGTCAATTAGGAGTGCCCGCTGTCAATTTGGATGGTCCCCTGTCAACGAGGAGTGCCCCCTGTCAATGGGGAGTGTCCCCTGTCAATGAGGAGTGCCCCCTGTTAATGAGGAGTCTCCCCTGTCAATGAGCAATGCCCACTGTCAATTAGTTCTGCCCCCTGTCAATTAGGAGAGCGTCTTGTCAATTAGGAGCTCCCCCTGTCAATTAGGACTGGCCCCGGCCAATGAAGACTTCACCCTGTCAATTCGGAGTGGCCCCAGTAAATGAGGAGTGCCCTCTGTCAATTAGGAGAGCCCCCTGTCAATGAAGACTTCACCCTGTCAATGAGGAGTGCCCCACCGTCAATGAGGAGTGCCCCCTGTCAATGAGGTGTGCCCGCTGTCCATGAGGAGTGGGCCTGTCAATTAGGAGTGCCCGCTGTCCATTAGGAGTGCCCCCTGTCAATGAGGAGTGCCCCCTGTCAATGAGGAGTGTCCCCTGTCAATGAGGAGTGGCACTCGTCACCTAGGAGTGACCCTGTCAATTAGGAGTGCCCCCTGCCAAAGAGGTGGCTTCGGTAAATGAGGAGTTTCACTTGTCAATGAGGAGAGCACCCCGTCAATGAGGAGTGCCCAAACGTCAATGAGGAGTGCCCGCTATCATTGAGGAGTTGCCCTGTCAATTATGAGTGCCCCCTGTGAATAAGGAGTGACCCCCTTTCAATTAGCAGTGCCCCTAATCAATTACGAGCTCCCGCTGTCAATTAGGAGAGCCCCCTGTCAATGAAGACTTCACCCTGTCAATGAGGATTGCCCCACCGTCAATGAGGAGTGCCCCCCCACATGATTGATTAGTGCCCGCCCCGTCAATAAGGATTCCCCCACGTCAGTGAGGAGTGCCCCACCGTCAATGAGGTGTGCCGCACCATCCATGAGGAGAGCCTCACCATCAATGCGGAGTACCCCTGACAATGAGGAGTGACCCCTTTCAATGAGGAGTGCACCCTGTCAATAAGGAGTGCCCCCGTCGATGAGGAGTACTCCCTGTCAATTAGCAGTGCCCCCTGCCAATTAAGAGTACCCCCTTGCAATTAGGAGTGCTGCTTATTAGTAAGGAGCTCCCACTGTCAGTTAGAAGTGCCCCCTGTCAATTAGGAGTGCTCCCTGTCATTTTGGAGTGCCCCCTGCCAATTCAGAGTGAAGCTGCCAATTAGGAGTGCCCCCTGTCCATTTGGAGTTCCCCCTGTCAATTTGGCCTCCCCCTATCAAATTGGAGTATCCCCTGTCAATTAGCAGTGCCCCCTGGCAATTAGTAATACCCCCTGCCAATTAGTAGCGCCCGCAGCCATTTAGGAGGAGCCCCTGTCAATTAGGGTTCCCCCATGTCAATTGGATTACACCCTGTCAATTGGACTGCCCCCTGTCAATTGGAGTCCCATTTGCCGATTGGAGTGCCGAATGACAATTGCAGTGCCCCCTGCCTACTGGAGTGCCCCCTGTCAATGAGGAGTGCCCCATGTAAATGAGGAGTGCCCAGCCGTCAATGAGGAGTGCCCCCTGTCAATGAGGAGTGCCCCCTGTCAATGAGGGGTGACGGCTGTCAATGTGGAGTGGCCCTGTCAATTAGGAGTGCCCCCCTTTCAATTTGGAATGTCCCTTTTCAATTACGAGCTCCCCATCTCAATTAGGAGTGCCCCATGTCAATTAGGAGTGCCACATGTCAATTAGGACTGCCCGCTGTCAATTAGGAGTGTCCCCTGTCAATGAGGAGTGCCCCCTGTCAATGGGGTTGTCCCCTGTCAATGACGAGTGCCCCCTGTTAATGAGGAGTCTGCCCTGTCAATGAGCAATGCCCAATGTCACTTTGTTCTGCCCCCTGTCAATTAGGAGAGCGCCTTGTCAATTAGAAGCTCCCCCTGTCAATTAGGAGTGGCCCCAGTAAATGAGGAGTGCCCCCTGTCAATTAGGAGAGCCCCCTGTCAATGAAGACTTCACCCTGTCAACGAGGAGTGCCGCACCGTCAATGAGGAGTGCCCAGCCGTCAATGAGGAGTGCCCCTGTCAATGAGGAGTGCCCGCTGTCCATGATGAGTGGGCCTGTCAATTAGGAGTGCCCGCTGTCAATGAGGAGTTCCCCCAGTCAAAGAGGAGTGCCCCCTGTCAATGAGGAGTGTCCTCTGTCAATGAGGAGTGCCCCCTGTTAATGAGGAGTCTCCCCTGTCAATGTGCAACGCCCACTGTCAATTAGTTCTGCCCCCTGTCAATTTGGATAGCGCCTTGTCAATTAGGAGCGCCCCCTGTCAATTAGGAGTGGCCCCAGTAAATTAGGAATGACCCTGTCAATTAGGAGAGCCCCCTATCAATGAAGACTTCACCCTGTCAATGAGGAGTGCACCACCGTCAATGAGGAGTGCCCCCCTCCGTCTATGACGATTCCCCCCACGTCAATGAGGAGTGCCCCGCCCCCCTTCAATGAGGAGTGCCCCACCGTCATGCGGAGTGCCCCAAAATCCATGAGGGGGGCCCCACAATCAATGCGGAGTGCCCCCTGTCAAGGAGGAGTGGCACCCGTCACCTCGGAGTGACCCTTGTCAATTAGGAGTGGCTCCTGTCAAAGAGGAGTGCCCCCTGTCAATTAGGAGTGCCCCCTGCCAAAGAGAAGGCTTCGGTCAATGAGGAGTTTCACTTGTCAATGAGGAGAGCACCCCGTCAATGAGGAGTGCCCAACCGTCAATGAAGAGTGCCCGCTGTCATTGAGGAGTTGCCCTGTCAATTATGAGTGCCCCCTGTGAATAAGGAGTGCCCCCCTTTCAATTAGGAGTGCCCCTTTTCAATTACGAGCTCCCCATTTCAATTAGGAGTTCCCCTGTCAATTAGGAGTGCCCCATGTCAATTACGAGTTCCCCCTGACAATTAGCAGTGCCCCATGTCAATTAGGAGTGCCCCTGTTAATTAGGAGGCTGCTGTCAATGAGGAGTTCCACTTGTCAATGAGGAGTGCCCCACCGTCAATGAGGAGTGCCCAGCCGTCAATGAGGAGTGCCCCCTGTCAAAGAGGAGTGCCCCCTGCCAATTAGGAGTGCCCCCCTTTCAATTTGCAGTGTCCCTTATCGATTACGAGCTCCCCATGTAAATTAGGAGTGCCCCATGTCAATTAGGAGTGCCCGCTGTCAATTAGGAGTGTCCCCTGTCAATGAGGAGTGCCCCCTGTCAATGGGGAGTGTCCCCTGTCAATGAGGAGTGCCCCCTGTTAATGAGGAGTCTCCCCTGTCAATGAGCAATGCCCACTGTCAATTAGTTCTGCCCCCTGTCAATTAGGAGAGCGTCTTGTCAATTAGGAGCTCCCCCTGTCAATTAGGAGTGGCCGCAGTAAATTAGGAGTGCCCCCTGTCAATTAGGAGAGACCCCTGTCAATGAAAACTTCACCCTGTCAATGAGGAGTGCCCCACCGTCAATGAGGAGTGCCCAGCAGTCAATGAGGAGTGTCCCCTGTCAATGAGGAGTGCCCCCTCTCAATGAGGAGTGCCCCCTGTCAATGAGGTGTGCCCCCTGTCCATGATGAGTGGGCCTGTCAATTAGGAGTGCCCGCTGTCAATAGGAAGTTCCCCCAGTCAAGGAGGAGTGCCCCCTGTCAATTAGTAGAGCCCCCTATCAATGAAGACTTCACCCTGTCAATGAGGAGTGCACCACCGTCAATGAGGAGTGCCCCCCATGATTGAATAGTGCCCGCCCCGTCAATGAGGATTCCCCCACGTCAATGAGGAGTGCCCCACCGTCAATGAGGAGTGCCGCACCATCCATGAGGAGAGTCTCACCATCAATGCGGAGTACCCCTGACAATGAGGAGTGCCCCCTGTCAATGCGGAGTACCCCTGACAATGAGGAGTGCCCCCTGTCAATCAGGAGTACTCCCTGTCAATTAGCAGTGCCCCCTGCCAATTAAGAGTACCCCCTTGCAATTAGGAGTGCTGCTTGTTAGTTAGGAGCTCCCACTGTTAGTAAGAAGTGCCCCCTGTCAATTAGGAGTGCTCCTTGTCATTTTGGAGTGCCTCCTGCCAATTCGGAGTGAAGCTGCCAATTAGGAGTGCCCCCTGTCAAATTGGAGTTCCCCCTGTCAATTTGGTGTGCCCCCTATCAAATTGGAGGACCCCCTGTCAATTAGCAGTGCGGCCTGGCAATTAGTAGTACCCCCTGCCAATTCGTAGTGCCCGCTGCAAATGAGGCGTAGCCACTGTCAATTAGGAGTTCCCCATGTCGATTGGAGTGCCCCCTGTCAATTGGAGTGCCCCCTGCCAATTGGAGTGCCCCCTGTCAATTCGAGTAACCCCTGTCCATTGGAGTGCCCCCTGACAATGAGGAGTGCCCCCTGTCAATGCGGAGTACCCCTGACAATGAGGAGTGCCCCCTGTCAATCAGGAGTACTCCCTGTCAATTAGCAGTGCCCCCTGCCAATTAAGAGTACCCCCTTGCAATTAGGAGTGCTGCTTGTTAGTTAGGAGCTCCCACTGTTAGTAAGAAGTGCCCCCTGTCAATTAGGAGTGCTCCTTGTCATTTTGGAGTGCCTCCTGCCAATTCGGAGTGAAGCTGCCAATTAGGAGTGCCCCCTGTCAAATTGGAGTTCCCCCTGTCAATTTGGTGTGCCCCCTATCAAATTGGAGGACCCCCTGTCAATTAGCAGTGCGGCCTGGCAATTAGTAGTACCCCCTGCCAATTCGTAGTGCCCGCTGCAAATGAGGCGTAGCCACTGTCAATTAGGAGTTCCCCATGTCGATTGGAGTGCCCCCTGTCAATTGGAGTGCCCCCTGCCAATTGGAGTGCCCCCTGTCAATTCGAGTAACCCCTGTCTATTGGAGTGCCCCCGTCAATGAGGAGTGCCCCTGTCAGTGAGGTGTGCCGCCTGTCAATGAGGACTTCACCCTGTCAATGAGGATTGCCCCACCGTCAATGACGAGTGCCACCCTGTGAATGAGTAGTGCCCCCCCCCTCCATCTATGACGATTCCCCCCACGTCAATGAGGGCTTGTCCGCCCCCCCACGCCCCCCCGCCAATCAGGTGTGCCCCAACGTCAATGAGGAGTACCCCAAAATCCATGAGGAGGGCCCTACCAGCAATGCGGAGTGCCCCCTGTCAAGGAGGAGTGGCCTCCGTCAACTAGGAGTTACCCCTGTCAATTTGGAGTGCCCCCTGCCAAAGAGGAGTTCCCCCTGTCAATTAGGGGTGTCCCCTGCCAAAGAGGAAGCCCCTGTCAATGAGGAGTTCCGCTTGTCAATGCGGAGAGCCCCACTTGTCAATTAGGTGTACCCCCTTTCAATTAGGAGTGCCCCTTGTCAATTACGAGCTCCCCATATCAATGAGGAGTTCCCCCTGTCAATTAGGATTGCCCCATGTCAATTAGGAGTGCCCCCTGACAATCAGCAGTGCCCCATGTCAATTAGGAGTGCCCCCTGTCAATTAGGAGGCCGCTGTCAATGAGGAGTTCCACTTGTCAATGAGGGGTCCCCCACCGTCAATGAGGAGTGCCCAGCCGTCAATGAGGAGTGCCCCCTGTCAAGGAGGAGTGCCCCCTGTCAATGAGGAGTGCCCACTGTCCATGACGAGTGGCCCTATCAATTAGGAGTACCCCCTGTCACTTAGCAGTGCCCCCCTTTCAATTTGGAGTGCCCCTTGTCAATTACGAGCTCCACATATCAATTAGGAGTGCCCCCTGTCAAGTAGGAGTGCCCCCTGTCAATTAGCAGTGCCCCATGTCAGTTAGGAGTGCCCCCTGACATTCAGCAGTGCCCCATGTCAATTAGGAGTGCCCCCTGTCAATTAGGAGGCCGCTGTCAATGAGGAGTTCCACTTGTCAATGTGGAGAGCCCCACCGTCCATGAAGTGTGCCGAACCGTAAATGAGGAGTTCCCCCTGTCAATGAGGAGAGCCCCCTGTCAATGAGGAGTGCCCCCTGTCACTTAGGACTGCCCCCCCTTTCAATTAGGAGTGCCCCGTGTCAATTACGAGCTCCCCATATCAATTAGGAGTGCCCCCTGTCAATTAGGAGTGCCCCATGTCAATTAGGAGGGCCCCCTGACAATCAGCAGTGCCCCATGTCAATTAGGAGTGCCCCCTGTCAATTAGGAGGCCGCTGTCAATGAGGAGTTCCACTTGTCACTGAGGAGTCCCCCACCGTCAATGAGGAGTGCCCAGCCGTCAATGAGGAGTGCCCCCTGTCATGGAGGAGTGCCCCCTGTCAATGAGGAGTGCCCACTGACCATGACGAGTGGCCCTGTCAATTAGGAGTTCCCCCCTGTCAATTAGGAGTGCCCCCTTCCAATTTGGAGTGTCCCTTATCAATTACGAGCTCCCCATGTCAATTAGGAGTGCCACATGTCAATTAGGAGTGCCCGCTGTCAATTTGGAGTGTCCCCTGTCAATGGGGAGTGTCCCCTGTCAATGAGGAGTGCCCCCTGTTAATGAGGAGTCTCCCCTGTCAATGAGCAATGCCCACTGTCAATTAGTTCTGCCCCCTGTCAATTAGGAGAGCGTCTTGTCAATTAGGAGCTCCCCCTGTCAATTAGGACTGGCCCCGGTCAATGAAGACTTCACCCTGTCAATTCGGAGTGGCCCCAGTAAAAGAGGAGTGCCCCCTGTCAATTAGGAGAGCCCCCTGTCAATGAAGACTTCACCCTGTCAATGAGGAGTGCCCCACCGTCAATGAGGAGTGCCCCCTGTCAATGAGGTGTGCCCGCTGTCCATGAGGAGTGGGCCTGTCAATTAGGAGTGCCCGCTGTCAATTAGGAGTGCCCCCTGTCAATGAGGAGTGCCCCTTGTCAATGAGGAGTGCCCCTTGTCAATGAGGAGTGTCCCCTGTCAATGAGGAGTGGCACCCGTCACCTAGGAGTGACCCCTGTCAATTAGGAGTGGCACCTGTCAAAGAGGAGTGCCCCCTGTTCATGAATAGTGGCACCCGTCACCTAGGAGTGACCCTGTCAATTAGGAGTGCCCCCTGCCAAAGAGGTGGCTTCGGTAAATGAGGAGTTTCACTTGTCAATGAGGAGAGCACCCCGTCAATGAGGAGTCCCCAACCGTCAATGAGGAGTGCCCGCTGTCATTGAGGAGTTGCCCTGTCAATTATGAGTGCCCCCTGTGAATAAGGAGTGCCCCCCTTTCAATTAGCAGTGCCCCTAATCAATTACGAGCTCCCGCTGTCAATTAGGAGAGCCCCCTGTCAATGAAGACTTCACCCTGTCAATGAGAATTGCCCCACCGTCAATGAGGAGTGCCCCCCCATGATTGAATAGTGCCCGCCCCGTCAATAAGGATTCCCCCACGTCAATGAGGAGTGCCCCACCGTCAATGAGGTGTGCCGCACCATCCATGATGAGAGCCTCACCATCAATGCGGAGTACCACTGACAATGAGGAGGGCCCCCTTTCAATGAGGAGTGCACCCTGTCAATAAGGAGTGCCCCCTGTCGATTAGGAGTACTCCCTGTCAATTAGCAGTGCCTCCTGCCAATTAAGAGTACCCCCTTGCAATTAGGAGTGCTGCTTGTTAGTTTGGAGCTCCCACTGTCAGTTGGAAGTGCCCCCTGTCAATTAGGAGTGATCCCTGTCATTTTGGATTGCCCCCTGCCAATTCAGAGTGAAGCTGCCAATTAGGATTGCCCCCTGTCAATGTGGCCTCCCCCTATCAAATTGGAGTATCCCCTGTCAATTAGCAGTGCGCCCTGGCAACTAGTAATACCCCCTGCCAATTAGTAGTGCCCGCAGCCATTTAGGAGGAGCCCCTGTCAATTAGGATTCCCCCATGTCAATTGGATTACACCCTGTCAATTGGACTGCCCCCTGTCAATTGGAGTCCCATTTGCCGATTGGAGTGCCGAATGACAATTGCAGTGCCCCCTGCCTACTGGATTGCCCCCTGTCAATGAGGAGTGCCCCCTGTCAATGAGGAGTGCCCAGCCGTCAATGAGGAGTGCCCCCTGTCAATGAGGAGTGCCCCCTGTCAATGAGCAGTGCCCGCTGTCAATGAGGAGTGGCCCTGTCAATTAGGAGTGCCCCCCTTTCAATTTGGAATGTCCCTTATCAATTACGAGCTCCCCATGTCAATTAGGAGTGCCCCATGTCAATTAGGAGTGTCACATGTCAATTAGGACTGCCCGCTGTCAATTAGGAGTGTCCCCTGTCAATGAGGAGTGCCCCCTGTCAATGGGGAGTGTCCCCTGTTAATGAGGAGTCTCCCCTGTCAATGAGCAATGCCCAATGTCACTTAGTTCTGCCCCCTGTCAATTAGGAGAGCGCCTTGTCAATTAGGAGCTCCCCCTGTCAATTAGGAGTGGCCCCAGTAAATTAGGAGTGCCCCCTGTCAATTAGGAGAGCACAGTAAGAAGTTTAACAACAACAGGTTAAAGTCCAACAGGTTTATTTGGTAGCATAAGCCACACAAGCTTTCGAGGCTCTAAGCCCCTTCTTCAGGTGAGTGGGAATTCTGTTCACAAACAGAACTTATAAAGACACAGACTCAATTTACATGAATAATGGTTGGAATGCGAATACTGACAACTAATCCAGTCTTGAAGAAACAAAACAATGGGAGTGGAGAGAGCATCAAGACAGGCTAAAAAGATGTGTATTGTCTCCAGACAAGACAGCCAGTGAAACTCTGCAGGTCCACGCAACTGTGGGGGTTACAGATAGTGTGACATGAACCCAATATCCCGGTTGAGGCCGTCCTTGTGTGTGCGGAACTTGGCTATCAGTTTCTGCTCAGCGACTCTGCGCTGTCGTGTATCGCGAAGGCCGCCTTGCAGAACGCTTACCCGATTAGGAGAGCCCCCTGCCAATGAAGACTTCACCCTGTCAACGAGGAGCGCCCCACCGTCAATGAGGAATGCCCAGCCGTCAATTAGGAGTCCCACATGTCAGTAAGGAGTGCCCGCTGTCAATTAGGAGTGTCCCCTGTCAATGAGGAGTGCCCCCTGTCAATGGGGAGTTTCCCCTGTCAATGAGGAGTGCCCCCTGTCAATGAGGAGTCTCCCCTGTCAATGAGCAATGCCCACTGTCAATTAGTTCTGCCCCCCTGTCAATTAGGATACCGCCTTGTCAAATAGGAGTCCCCCAGTCAATTACGAGTGGCCCCAGTAAATTAGGAGTGCCCCCTGTCAATTAGGAGAGCCCCCTGTCAATGAAGACTTCACCCTGTCAACGAGGAGTGCCCCACCGTCAATGAGGAGTGCCCAGCCGTCAATGAGGAGTGCCCCCTGTCAATGAGGAGTGCCCGCTGTCCATGATGAGTGGGCCTGTCAATTAGGAGTGCCCGCTGTCAATTAGGAGTTCCCCCAGTCAATGTGGAGTGCCCCCTGTCAATGAGGAGTGTCCCCTGTCAATGAGGAGTGCCCCCTGTTAATGAGGAGTCTCCCCTGTCAATGAGCAACGCCCACTGTCAATTAGTTCTGCCCCCTGTCAATTAGGATAGCGCCTTGTCAATTAGGAGCTCCCCCTGTCAATTAGGAGTGGCCCCAGTAAATTAGGAGTGACCCTGTCAATTAGGAGAGCCCCCTATCAATGAAGACTTCACCCTGTCAATGAGGAGTGCACCACCGTCAATGAGGAGTGCCCCGCTCCGTCTATGACGATTCCCCCCACGTCAATGAGGAGTGCCCCGCCCCCCTTCAATGAGGAGTGCCCCACCGTCATGCGGAGTGCCCCAAAATCCATGAGGAGGGCCCCACGATCAATGCGGAGTGCCCCCTGTCAATGAGGAGTGGCACCCGTCACCTAGGAGTGACCCTTGTCAATTAGGAGTGGCTCCTGTCAAAGAGGAGTGCCCCCTGTCAATTAGGAGTGCCCCCTGCCAAAGAGAAGGCTTCGGTCAATGAGGAGTTTCACTTGTCAATGAGGAGAGCAACCCGTCAATGAGGAGTGCCCAACCGTCAATGAAGAGTGCCCGCTGTCATTGAGGAGTTGCCCTGTCATTTATGAGTGCCCCCTGTGAATAAGGAGTGCCCCCCTTTCAATTAGGAGTGCCCCTTTTCAATTACGAGCTCCCCATGTCAATTAGGAGTGGCCCCAGTAATTAGGAGTGCCCCCTGTCAATGGCACGGAGGGATCTGATCATCCCTGACAGGTATCACCGAACTCGGATTAGATAAATCTAGGAGGGGGAGAGCGAGAAAGAAGATTAGAAGACTCCAAGGTAGTGAGTATAACCTTATCAATGATATGGCGGGACAAGGACAGTGGGGCCCGGGGTCACTGATGAATGAATATATGGTTAAGAGGGACAAACTCATTAAACAGATGAACAAAGGGGGGTGGAATTTAGACCACCCACTAGACCAACAACCAAAATGGTTGGAAAAAGAAACAAAAGACTGAACTAAGAAAATTGGAGTTCTCTGAGTTCACCAATTGGCCACTCAATCAAAAGGTACCTGTTACAATTGCGAGAAACCATGCCACTTCGCCCAAAAATATCGGGCTCCAAAGGGGGGTAGTGAAGTCTGCGAAATAGCGGATAATGAAGTAATGAGGGAATCTGCAGGTTGTCTCATTAAAGTGCGCATGTCAAAGAAACAAGCATTAATAAAGAGGATGCCAAAGGATGGCTGGGATATGTCCCAGACCTTAGAGCAGCAGGAAACGTGGACAGATAAAGAAAAGAGAAACAAGGCAAAGAAGATCGGAGTAGTGTTAATACAGCAGTTAGCTGGACTAATTGAGCAAGATAACGAACAGATTAGAGAGTTAGAATCCAGAATAAGAGAATTGGAGAAACTATACCAAGTCTTCGAAGAAAAACAATGGGGAGGGGAAACTGTTCCTCTACCTCCTAATGAGTCCACACAACAGGGACCAACCGCTCCTCCAGAGGAGTGGGAAGCGCTTGAATACAACTTAGCGCCAGTAACCCGGAGGGGAACTGGTGCGCGGCCAAAAGCTAATTATAAACCCTTCACCCAGTGCTAAACAGAGATTCAGAGGGGAAAGAATGCACACAGAAGATGGATCAGTGTATGCGATAAGAAGGGCAACCCTAAGACTTGGGCAAGGTTGAAGTGGGAATGTGAGAGGTATGAGAAAGAGAAAAGAGATAGAACAGAACAAGAAATATTGCAAAGGAAAGATGAGACCGAGAGGAAAGGATTAGTACGGCAAGCCAAACAATGGAAAGATAAAGAGGTATCTGGCTCGCCAATGTTGTTCCAAAATACGGATACGGGTGAACAGGAGTGGTGGAATCGACCCAGTGTAGATAGAAAACATAGAAACATAGAAAACATAGAAAAGCTGCAGCACAATACAGGCCCTTCAGCCCACAAAGTTGTGCCGAACATGTCCCTACCTAGAGATTACTCGACTTACCTATAACCCTCTATCTTACTAAGTTCCATGTCCGTATCTAAAAGTCTCTTAAAAGACCCCATCGAATCCGCCTCTACCACCAGATAATCACCAGAAATCTAAGGTCGCCATCATTGCCCTGATAAATATGACAGACACCAGCGCCGGTGCCGCTGCAAAGACAGAAGGAACTCAAATCAGGCTCACTTGGTTAGTTTGAAGCGTGATAGCTTGAAGCTGGTTAAACACCTGCAGGTTGTAAGTTTCTCTCTCTCTCTCTCTCGACACAGGAAAAGAGAGAGAGAGTGAGGTGAAAGTGTGCGATCGAGAGCCTCATGTGGTGGAATAGGGTAAAGTAGATCAAAGTGAACTGCTTGCTCTGAGTGTGAGTTTTAATAAATTAGTTGAAATTTTATGATAGTGCATCGGACAGAGATTTGGGGAATGCGGAAAAAGTAGCATTACATTACAGCTGAAGAGACAGAAGGAGAGTAAAGCATTTAAGCACACAGTAGATTCGATCTTGCATCTGCCTGTGTTGATTACAAAGGCAGAGCTGTAGAAATAATTAATTATGCACCTTTTGAGCTTAGACCGGAGAGTCTGTAAGGCAGTGTAAATGCCTTAATTTAGTGATAATTTAGTGATTTAGTGATAAAAATAAATGGATTATTTGGATCAGGTTTTTGTTAAATTTGAAAATGTATCTTGATAGAACTAAAGCTCAAAAGATAAATAGAAAGAATAATTCTTTCTGCGTATTTGAAGTGATGATTAATCACTTGTTTATATTCAGCTCTGCCTTTCTGCTGAAACAAGCAGAGAACTAATCCATCCTGTCCTATACAGGAGGGGTCTTTGTGTGATAAGACTTGCAGTAATTTTAAGATATAGTCAAAAGTTAACAGAGAAGGGAGTTACATAAGGTAGAATGGGAGTATGTGTGTAATGCTGGGAATTATTATACTGCCATAATGCGTTCTAATTAAAATGTGTTACATGGATCAACCATGAAACTGTATTAAATGCCAGACGGGCTAAAAGGGAGTTCCCGCCTAGAAGAGCAAAATGACAAATCAATATAACTAGAGAGGAGGGAAATAATGCAGTGGAATAAAGAAAATAAGAAAATGCTGGGGAAGTGTTCGTTACAAACTGTGAGAGATTAAAGTGATCCGATTTCTTGAATTTACTTACTGTTTTACAAAAATTCAGTTTTACAGAATTTACAGTTTGGAACATAGCAGAATGACACCGACCAGAAATCAACGTTCTGTATTCTCAAGCGTTTTTCCTTTCATCCCAGCTTAAGATGTTAAGTCTGAATGAATGTTGGAAGGTTCCATGTGTATCTGTGTGTTTAACAAAGTGGTTGCGTGAATGTTTTGTTGTTGTTCGCTTCATTGGTTCAATGTTTAGAAAGGGGTTAGATCTTGGAAGGACCATGTGTTATTCCCTTGTCTTGAAGTTGAAATTATAAGAATATAGTCGAGAAGTTAAACATAAGTAATTTTGTGGAAACAAATAGAAAAGCAGGAACAAAATAATGAGGTGAATATACTATCTATGAGTCAGTTTAACGTTTGATCTGCATTACCATCGAACACCATGAATTGTTGGAACTTGTGTTGCCAGTTAGTTCTAAATAACATGATAATAATGTGACATTCAAGGGCTGTATGATGTTCAAATTATACATAGCCGTTGGGATTCCATATTGTTCAAGGTTTTAGCACCGAGCCAGCTAGGAATCAAACCAAAACATTTCTAATCTCATAACTATTGTTATTGTTATATGTATTTTGCTTGTTATTGTTCTAAAATGCAGGGATTCTGATCTGGAGCAGTTTAAAAATGGAAACGGCTTAAATTAAGCGGGTTTGGAGATACCCGAAAAAATCAAATCCTGAAGAGCCTTAACCAATTTTATAATATATATTGATATATATTGTGTATTGATAAAACATAATTCTGTCGGAGAAAAGGCTATTTATTTCAAACATCTCGCCATTCTTCGCCATAATTTGTAATGACTTGCACAATTAACATTAACATGACAGGTAGTGAAACCGGATGACTTGAGAGAGAGAGAGAGAGAGAAAGAGTTGGAGACTGGCTTTGCAGCCAGACTCAAAAATCTTGCAGCATTCGACTGAACACAACAGATAGCTCATTCGGTTATCTGTGTCTTTAAAGAGCTGTGTCTGGCAGCATACACATCTGTGACCACGAAACACTGTTTGTTACCTTATGAGACCATCTGTCTATAGAAGGATCATTTCTGCTTAAACAGCGCACTTTCAAATGTGGGCAAACAAATGAGCAAATTAGATATAATGTAAGAATGCATCATACAAAGATCGAAGCTGTATGGCATGTGATTGTAATGAGGAAAGCGATGTCTTTCGATAGGATTATATCCAAATGAATGAATGTGCAAAGTGTTATTTGATTTCCACTGAGCTTTCCATGCAAGGGGGGCGGGGTATGATGTTAAATGTATAATGCACTGTCTTGTGTGGCCAAAGGAATTGCCCACCATACGAATGAGATTAAGTGTTACCACAAACCGAACAACCGGATTAACCCCTTATGAGCTAATGACAGGACAGATGATGCAATTAGCAGAAAGCATCATAACAGGTGGAACCGATGTAGGTCCACTTAAAGATAAAATCAGGAGATATAGAACATAGAACATAGAACATAGAAAGTCACAGCACAAACAGGCCCTTCGGCCCACAAGTTGCGCCGATCACATCCCCACCTCTAGGCCTATCTATAGCCCTCAATCCCATTAAATCCCATGTACTCATCCAGAAGTCTCTTAAAAGACCCCAACGAGTTTGCCTCCACCACCACCGACGTCAGCCGATTCCACTCACCCACCACTCTCTGAGTGAAAAACTTACCCCTGACATCCCCCCTGTACCTACCCCCCAGCACCTTAAACCTGTGTCCTCTCGTAGCAACCATTTCAGCCCTTGGAAATAGCCTCTGAGAGTCCACCCTATCCAGACCCCTCAACATCTTGTAAACCTCTATCAGGTCACCTCTCATCCTTCGTCTCTCCAGGGAGAAGAGACCAAGCTCCCTCAACCTATCCTCATAAGGCATGCCCCCCAATCCAGGCAACATCCTTGTAAATCTCCTCTGCACCCTTTCAATGGCTTCAACATCTTTCCTGTAATGAGGTGACCAGAACTGCGCGCAGTACTCCAAGTGGGGTCTAACCAGGGTCCTATAAAGCTGCAGCATTATCTCCCGACTCCTAAACTCAATCCCTCGATTAATGAAGGCTAGTACGCCATACGCCTTCTTGACCGCATCCTCCACCTGCGAGGCCGATTTAAGAGTCCTATGGACCCGGACCCCAAGGTCCTTCTGATCCTCTACACTGCTAAGAATGGTACCCTTCATTTTATACTGCTGCTCCATCCCATTGGATCTGCCAAAATGGATCACTACACACTTATCCGGGTTGAAGTCCATCTGCCACTTCTCCGCCCAGTCTTGCATTCTATCTATGTCTCGCTGCAACTTCTGACATCCCTCCAAACTATCCACAACACCACCTACCTTGGTGTCGTCAGCAAACTTACCAACCCATCCCTCCACTTCCTCATCCAGGTCATTTATGAAAATGACAAACAGCAAGGGTCCCAGAACAGATCCCTGGGGCACTCCACTGGTCACTGACCTCCATGCAGAGAAAGACCCCTCCACAGCCACTCTCTGCCTTCTGCAGGCAAGCCAGTTCTGGATCCACAATGCAACAGCCCCTTGGATCCCATGCCCTCTCACTTTCTCAAGAAGTCTTGCATGGGGGACCTTATCGAACGCTTTGCTGAAGTCCATATAGACCACATCCACCGCTCTTCCTTCGTCAATGTGCTTGGTCACATTTTCAAAGAACTCAACCAGGCTCGTAAGGCACGACCTGCCCCTGACAAAGCCGTGCTGACTACTTTTGATCATACTAAACTTCTCTAGATGATCATAAATCCTGTCTCTCAGGATCCTCTCCATCAACTTACCAACCACTGAGGTTAGACTCACCGGTCGGTAATTTCCCGGGCTGTCCCTGTTCCCTTTCTTGAATATAGGGACCACATCCGCAATCCTCCAATCCTCCGGAACCTCTCCCGTCTCCATCGACGATGCAAAGATCATCGCCAAAGGCTCCGCAATCTCCTCCCTCGCCTCCCACAGTAACCTGGGGTACATCCCATCCGGTCCCGGCGACTTACCAACCTTGATGCCATTCAATAGTTCCAACACATCCTCTTTCTTTATGTCCACATGCTCGATCCTTTCTGTCCTCCGCAATCCAGCAGTACAACCACCCAGATCCCTTTCCACCGTGAATACCGAGGTAAAGTATTCATTAAGCACCTCCGCCATTTCTAACGGTTCCGCACAAACTTTTCCCCCTTCACCTTTTAAGGGTCCTATGCCTTCACATCTCATTCTTTTACTCTTGACATATTTGTAGAAAGCCTTGGGATTCTCCTTAATCTTACCCGCCAAGGTCTTCTCATGACCCCTTCTCGCTCTCCTAATTTCCTTCTTAAGCTCCTTCCTACATCGCGTATACTCCTCTAAATCCTTAACACCTCCTAGCTCTCTGAACCTTCTGTACGCCTCTCTTTTCTTATTTACCAGGTTCATCACAACCTTCGTGCACCACGGTTCCCGTACCCTACCAACACCCCCCTGTCTCATCGGAACGTTGTCATGCAGAGCTCCAGACAAACATTCCTTGAAAATCCTCCACTTTCCTTCGGTACTTTTCCCCAAGAATGCCTCCTTCCAATTTACCCGTCTAATTTCCTCCCTGATGACACTGTATTTCCCTTTACTCCAGAGAAACACTTTCCTAGCCTGCCTGACCCTATCTCTTTCCAATGCTATCGTGAAGGAGATAGAATTATGATCGCTATCCCCAAGATGTTCACCCACCGAGAGATCCTCCACCTGTCCAGGTTCATTAGCCAGCACCAGATCAAGAACAGCCTCTCCTCTAGTAGGCTTATCCACATACTGTGTCAGGAAACTCTCCTGGACACACCTAACAAACTCCTCTCCATCCAAACCCCTAGCCCTAGGGATATTCCAATCTATGTTTGGGAAATTAAAATATGTTTTGGAACTAAGCACCCAACTAAAAGGGATGCACAAATTGATAAAGACAATAAGGAGATAAGAGATGCAGAGAGAGCTTGAAATGTTCCCTGACGTCTCAACAACGGGACGTCCTAGTGAAAACACTACCTGACAAATCAGGGTCTATACTAAAATGGGATGGGCCGTATGAAGTTATAATTAGTGGAGATACCTGTGCCTGTATAGACATAAGAGGGAAAAGTATATGGCAATATTAAGCATTAAACTCATTTGAAAGAATATGCTGAAAATAATTTTTGAAAACATGTGATGTACTCCCATTGCAGGAATGTACAGACAACGACTGACCTCCAAGCAAGCTGAACAGGTTCACGGGCAGTTGCGCGCAGGCAGTAAAGCCTTTGGAACATTGTATAACGGTCGCGCGGGTTATTAGTTAGAGATAAGACGTTTTTCATGCTGCTGCTCACGACCCTGGCCCTGCTAGCCATAGCGGGAATGTATAGATGGAACTATGAGAATTTCGGGATGGGACCCAGTGAACATCTCTGTAATAATGACTCTGTCTATTGTATGAACACGTTTGTGTATATGTCTTATCTGTACGCATCACAATCGAATCTGAGCAAGTGCTGAGTCTGTTCATACATTCCCACGCACGGAGGAAAGGAAGGAATACCTTTATTCCCTATCCCTTTATCAGCTCCGGAAGTAATTGAGTGGGTTTTAAATCAGATTGGAACCCAGAAAGGGACAAGGAATCTGACATTCAAAACCCAATTGGGTACCACGATACAGGGTACGTTTAATATTAGCAACAGTGATGTTGTGTTAAAGCTAGGGGGCGGAGGGTGCACTTGTGCGACCTTTAAGAGACATTACCAGTCCAGCTATGACAGATCAGGTTCCCTACCCTACCTCATTATGAAAAATAAACAAAGGGGATCTATCTGCCTGATAAGAAATGAAACCATACCTGTTGGCCCTTGCTACAGTACACAGCAGATTGATATCACTAATGACGCTTGGGCCATGATACAGGTAACAATCCAGTGCCCCAAAGCCACCGTCTCGGTTCGCCTCTCCGCCGCTTATGTAAGCGCGATGACTGCATATAATGGTTCCTATTTTATCTGTGGAAGCAATGCCTGTCCATGGCTTCCCTGGAATTGGGCAGGATCGTGTTATTTGGCACATGTGCTGCCTTATATTCACCATTACACTGACTTACGGGACCACCCCGAGATACACCTGCTTAGGGCTAAGTGAGCCATTAGTAAGACAGAACGGTCCTTCATGATAGCCTACCCACTTTATGGGACAGCAAAGGCAGCTCAAGAACTTATACGGATAGTCTCGACCCCAGAGAGAATTGCGAATGAGACGAAGGACGGGTTCGAGGAGGTGAGCACGGCCGTCTCTGAGATATCAGCAGAGGTCGTAGCTATTCGGACTGTGGCGTTACAGAACCGATTGGCATTCGATTATGGGCTCGCCTCCCAGGGAGGAACATGTGGCATAGTTGGCTCGGAATACTGTACGTATATTCCCGATGCTTCGGAGAATATAACTCACTTAGCAGATCATATTAAACAGGTGGCGAAAACAATACAAGATGAGGGGAGCCATTATCACAATTATAACTCTCGGGGATGGTTGGGGCAATGGTTTGGTTCGTGGGGGCATACCTGATGCATGGATTGATTGTATTAATTGTAATTGTAATTGCTTGCTGTGTTTGTGTGGCATTATTGAACACCTGCTGTAAAACGGCAACTGCCCGAATTATGCCGGGTGCAAATGTGTAGGCAGAGGGGGCAGACCTCCTGACAAAGGAGCTGGGCCCATATGTTAGTAACCTTTGGTTCTGAATTGGTCATGGGGCCATGTGCGGACCACCTGGCACCCGACCAAAACTGCGGGGGGGTGGGGGGGGGCGGGGGGAAGTGGAGACAGGAATGGGTTAATGAATTCTAAAACTCAAAGTGTCAAAGTGAGCTCTGTGATTTTTGGAACAAAGAACAATACAGCACAGGAACAGGCCCTTCGGCCCTCCAAGCCCGCGCCGCTCCCTGGTCCCAACTAGACCATTCTTTTGTATCCCTCCATTCCCACTCCGTTCATGTGGCTATCAAGATAAGTCTTAAACGGTCCCAATGTGTCTGCCTCCACCACCTTGCCCGGCAGCGCATTCCAGGCCCCCACCACCCTCCGTGTAAAATACGTCCTTCTGATATCCGTGTTAAACCTTCCCCCACCCCCTCACCTTGAACCTATGACCCCTCGTGAATGTCACCACCGACCTGGGAAAAAGCTTCCCACCGTTCACCCTCTCTATGCCTTTCATAGAGATTGTGTGATAAAAACTGTGGAACTCATGTTTACGATCGGGTGTTTTCATGCTCATGTATCCAAGAACAGATAAGAGTAGCAGCTGTGGTATACAAGTGTATGTTGTTCCCGGCTAATCTGTTCCAGAATGTGGCTAACCCAGCCATTTTGTATTCTTGAATATGGACCGCTATGTAACAGTAGAAGCCTACATGTAGGACTTCTGTGATTGTATAATGATACATTCATATATATTCATCATAACCTGTACATTATATACGATATACATTATACAAGTACCTACGAACATATATAAATTGTTGTATGCCAGTTAACTTGTTTGTGCGAGACTGTAACCTTGTACATTAGTAAGATACCCCACCTGTGTTCAGAGAACAGCAGTCACGGCCTTGAGACAACCGTGAAGAAACCGCCAAGGCAGCAAGGTTCACACGATGGAAGACAAGCCAAAGCCTGGGAACCTGTGAGGCCTGGTAAATTGCTGACAGGGGGGGGGGGGGGGGGGAATAAATATATGTTTTTCACCTGTATTTGCTGAGAAGCCTGAGGCCATGTTATGCATTAGACTTCTCCCACAATTGTGCAAATAACCCTCTGTATTTTGACTGACGAAGAGACTCAGAGGTATGTTTACCGACAACAATACAATTTTCCTCATTATCCCCATTTCCACTCCCTTCTCTCTAGTTCTCGAGATCCCAAAGCTGGGAAAACATCTGAGTGCATTCATCCTATCTATGCCTCGCACGAGCTTTTATACCCCAATAAGATCACGTCTCAATCTACTATGCTCAAAAGAAAAAAGTCGTCACCTGTCCAATCTCTCCCTATAATACAGTCCTTTGTGCCTCTCCTTGCTGCTTTACTCAGAGCTACTTCCGCCACTTAAGGAGTGGGTTTTCCTTTCAACCTGACATCCCCTCATGCTGATAAATACCGAAATGACAAACAATTGAGGTGTGTATAGCCGGTGGTGGGGTCCTAAAGGGCTACCTACGCGGGAATAGCGGCTTCCCGAGTCCCAGCTGCTCTCATTACCTCGTGGCCTTTTCATTGATAACAAAACACCCTCGGAATGAAGAGCTACACGTTCTCCACCATGATGATAGAGGCATGTGTCGACCTCTTGGCAAAAGTTGCGGCCACTAAAATGTTCGCAAAGGCAATTTGCTTCCTGAAGACCGAGTAGGTGGTCCAACTCGCCCTTGAAAAGGCTCATGGTGGGCGGAGACATCTTGGAGATTGACCATTTAATGGCCACCGCGGACATTTAATGTGATGCAATGTTCCACCCTTTTAAACCAATGGGCTCATGCTCCCCCACAGTCATCCTCTTGAGGAGCTCCGTTCCGGGGTGGTGTCATTCGCACTCGGTCTGGGGAGGCCGACATTCGCCATATATACTCCAACAGGCTGCAGACATTAATCAGCCTGGCAAAGGAGGAATGACGAGCCGGGAGTTTTCATAATATCCAATGATGGAATCACGTACCACATCTTTTGGAAACAGCATGACGTGCTGTGCCATGTCTGCAAGGAGAGGCAAGTACTGCCCCTTCTCCAAAGCAGCAGCTGCCATCCTGGCTGCTGTTGGGAAGTGGAAGAAACGCCGACACGTCTGGAATGTGACGCAGAAGGCAAAAAGGTGTGATGCTACCGTCATACCCGGCACACCTGAGAAGCCGACCACTGGCTAGGGTAATAATAACACATGTTATCGCGATACAACATCAAATGCCGTGCCCCTGAACACCTCAGTATCATGTGTAAGCCCAGCAATGCTCCTTGTCAACTCCGGGGGTCCGGCAGTGGTGAACCGCGCGGCCCCGGCGTCCTGACGGTTCCCTGTCGGTGGTCTCAGTTAAAAGGGTTGAGAAACCAGCCCAGCGGTGATTGCAGCATCGGGAGTGGGGAAGGCAACGGGAGAAACCGGCAATACACCTGCTGTTACAACCTCCGGTCCACGATGCCCCGGGGCCTGATGAGAGCGGGACACCTGATGTCTCATTCCGCCCGGTGCAATTTTGCACCAGGGAGGTGTTCAGAAGTCCTATTCTGATTCAAACTCCACCAATCCCCTACCAGAATGCATCACCTCGCATTTATCTAAATTAAACTCCATCTGCCATTTGTCAGCCCACTGGCCCAATTCATCAAGATCCTGTAGCAATCCTAGATGACCTTCTTGTGTCCACTATGCCAAAAATCTTGGTGTCATCTGCACACTTATAATGTGTGCCTCCTAAATTCTCATCCAAATCACTAATGTAAGTGCCAAATAACCGTGGACTCACCACCTATCCCTTAGGCACAGGCCTCCAGTTTGAAAAACAATGCTCTACAAAAACGCTCTGTCTTCTTTCATGAAGCCAATTTTGTATCCATTTGACTACCTCTCTCTGAATCCCGCGAGATTTCACTTCATGCAACAACCTACCATGAGGTAACTTGCCGAAGGCCTTGCTAAACTCCATTTAGACAAAATCAACAGCACTGCCCTAATCTACCTTCTTGGTTACCCCTTCAAAAAAATCAAACAAATTTTTGAAATATGAATTTCCACTCATAAGGTTATGCTGACTGTTCCTAATCTGTCCTTGACTCTCTAAATGCCTGTACATCCCAGCTCTCAGAATACCTTCTGACAACTTACCCAGTTCAGATATTCGGCTCACCCGCCTCTAGCTATCAGGCTTTAATCTCCAATCCTTCCTTAAACACAGGCACAGCATTTGCCTCCCTGTAATATTCAGGTACTTCACCTGTGACTCTCAATGTTTCAAATATCTTTCCACGGGTCCCGCAATTTCCTCCCTAGCCTCCCAGAACGTAATGGGATACAGTACATCAGGTCCGCGGATTTATCTACCTTGATGTGCTTTAAGATTTCGAGCACCTACTTATCTGTAATATGTACACTCCCCAAAACCTCACAACTTATTTCCCCAAATTCCCTAACCTCCATGCCAAATTAGCAGTAATTACTAATGACAAATATTCATGTATGATCTCGCCCATCTCTTGTGGATCCGCACATAGATGACCTTTTTGACACTTAAGAGGCCCCATATTCCCACGGGTTACTATTTTGTCCATTATGTATTTGTAGAATCTCTTTAGACTCTCCTTTGCCTTGCCTGTCAAAGCAATCTTGCATCCCCTTTTTGCCCTCCTGGTTTCTCTCTAAACGTTACTCCTTAATGTTGTTTTTCATTGTTAAATGTAAATGTTATTCACTGATTATTGTAAATTTGCCATTCCTGTTGTTTGTTTTGCAATTTAACACTAGTTTCATTCTTTTTAATAACTTCCAATAGGCCTGACCACTTTTCCTCCCTGGGTTTCATCTATTTCCTCATATTTGCTCCAAATCGCGACAATGAATAATTTAAATCCAGCATTCCAGGTTTTCCTCTGCGATTCGGGATGTGCTCAGATTGAGCATCTGCGAGGTTCACAACTGTAGCCGTAAAGTAATGGCAAAACTAGTTCATCAATTGTGGGAATAGGAGCCCATAAAAAATTATGCAAACAAGAGAGAGTAACATCACAGCGATGGATGTAGAAAGTGAGACTGCAGTCTGTGGCATGTAGCTGGTAGATTTCAAACGGGGCAGCCGAAGTTGATGTTGGACCAGTGAAAACCAGTGTCCTGAGACAGTCAGAGAGGAGAAAAGTGTGAGATTTGACATAGCAGCAGCAGGACACTGTGTGTTTATGTCACTGGGGTGCTCCTGATAGGTTAATAAGATTTTTAAACATTGAACATTAAGGTACAGGCATAACAACGAGCATAGAGTTAAATTAAACTTAAAACAAGATCATAAGTGAGCAATAGAATCATTTACACATATATAAATGCAGAAATAGATATAGACAGATAATTATTATTTAAAACATATATTCTCAAGTTTGAAATTTATTGTATGAATCATTTTTTCACTTTAGTCAAAGAATAATTATCACAAGGTGTAATGGCACCAAGGTAAAGGCATATAGTTCAGAGCCTAAACCCTGGGAACTTCAGTGTCCGCAAAACTCATCAGAAAGTTTCATATTGCAACTTCATGATTTGCTTCTTCATTGTCCAGACCGAGGATGGAATCTTGCCCAGGCGCGGGTCCACGTAGTCTGTATAGTTTCGCAATGATCCAGGAAGGACATTCACTTTGACCCTGATAATGAGCGTCGAGGGTGACCTGCCAAATGGGGAAGTGACTGTCGTGAAGTGATGGGAGTTCATATCCGGATTTAATGGACGAATAAGACCTTATTATGCTGGATGGTAAACTGGAATTGGCTGAAGTGCATGTCAGGGATTATTGTTGAGAAGTATATACTAAAGATGATTGTTGGAAGCTCATATAAGGCAAGAATGATCGATAAGAAAACTATTTTTGATCTGTTTTGAATTGTAAACATCAGATCAATTCAGGGTGGCCCGGCTGCACCATTTGAGAGCTGACTCGACCCTTTGATGATCACTTGGCAGCTGCTGGTTAAATAAAGTTAGGTCATTGTTTCAGGAACACTGGCTTCGTGAATGTTCTCTGGTCTGAGATTTCATGAAAGTACTTGTCAACTCGGCTACCCCACCAATTGGCTATCAAGAGGATTTAAGGTCTCAGTTACAGAATCAAAAAACTTCAGGAAATGTTGATAACATTCTGTGAACTGTCTCAAGGTGGTTAGTGTTTTAAATGTTATACGGTTTACTTTTTTATTAAACTGTGACCTTTAATATATAACAGATTGTCATCGACTTTAGGAAGTGTAAAGGAGAACATGCCCCTGTCTGCATCAACGGGGACGAAGTAGAAAGGGTCGCGAGCTTCAGGTTTTTAGATGCCCAGATCACCAACAACCTGTCCTGGTCGCCCCATGCCGACACTATAGTTAAGGAAGCCCACCTACAACTCTACATTCTCAGAAGACGAAGGAAATTTGGCATATCAGCGACGCTCTCACAAACTTTGACAGATGTATCACAGAAAGCATCCTTTCTGCTTGTATCACAGCTTGGTGTGGCTCCTGCTCTGCCCAAGACCACAAGGAACTAAAATAGGTGGTGAATGTAGCCCAATCCATCACGCAAACAGTCTCCCATCCATTGACTCTGTCCACACTTCTTGTTGCCTCGGTAAAGTAGCCAGCATAATTAAGGAGCCCAAGCACCACCGACATTCTCTATTCCACCTTCTTCCAACGGGAAAAAAAATACAAAAATCTGACGTCATGTACTAATCGACTCAAGGACAGCTTCTTCCCTGCTGCCGTCGGACTTTTCAATGGACTTACCTTTCATTTAGCTGATGTTTCCCGACATCCTACCTATGACTGTAACTCTACACTCTGCACTCTCTCATTTCCTTCCCTATGACCGGTATATTATGTCTTGATAGCGCAAGAAACAATACTTTTTCAGTGTATGGTAATACATGTGAGTAATAAATCAAATCAAGTCATCATCAAAATTGTTTTCAAATATGTTTATTGCGATTTTAGATGACTTAATGTTTTATACAGCGTGGACACCTTTTGTGGCAGCTGAATCAAGTTTCCCTTTGGGATTATGATAACCTGCCATTTAGCAGCTGAATTCCCTGAAGGATGCAATTGTTTGTTTCGGGTGTGACAACCAATTCAAGTGTTAATCAGATTGTACATTCAATTTGATCACGGTGAACTGTGTGACAAGTACGAGGGGCAGAGAGCGGGTTTAATTTGAACAACAGTGACTCCATCCACCACCCCCCTCCCCCCAACCCGCAACACGTGCCCATTAAAGAAAACGGTTTTTCATTTCTGAATTCACCTTTTGTATGTGGTCGTGTGTTTTCCACAACCCATTAATTTGCAGTGATCTAATTCTATATGGAAATTCCCGCAGTAAAATCGGGACCAGGAAACATAAGAGGCTTTGATTATTTTCCATATTCAGCAAACACAACAAGAGTTTTGACAATTCGTCCTTTTTTTTGTATTGAAACAGAGATGGATAACGGAAATAAAGTGGTACAGAGCAAGACCACAACGACAAAAACGATAATGGTTATAGCTTTCTTGTGAGCCCAGAATCTATCATCAAAAACCCACTGATGTATGCCTTCATAACTCAGAAGGCTGAAGTTGATGGAGAGTGATGCTCTCTTTCAGACATAAATTCTGTAATTTGATGTATCTCTGTGGCAGCAAATTCTATGATAAATTCACAATTAATTGTAACATTGGACAGTGGAACAGATGCAGCTTTTATGAGATTATCTATCATTTTACGTTGGACCTGGTAACACGGCATTAATTTTCTTTTGGGGCAGTGAATTTAAAAGCAGTTGGATAGGCAATATACAGGTGAAGAATTCTGTGTTCCAATCGAGAAACGAAATTCTAAGTGGTAAAATGAAATAACAGGTTATCAGGATATGTAAAACTTTCTAAGCACACAGAGTTGAATAAATGTTCAGGTTATTGCTACAGCGTGCATGATTGTGTAAAGGGGAAAATACAGGGGGGGGGCACACTTTAAAATGGCAATACAGCACACTCTAAAATGGCTGCCTGGCACATACAGGGTTAACTGGGAAAGAAGCCAGAAAAGCAGACACATGCTCCATAAGACCATAAGACATAGGAGCGGAAGTAAGGCCATTCGGCCCATCGAGTCCACTCCACCATTCAATCATGGTTGATTTCAACTCCATTTACCCGCTCTCTCCCCATAGCCCTTAATTCCTCGAGAAATCAAGAATTTATCAATTTCTGTCTTGAAGACGCTCAACGTCTCGGCCTCCACAGCCCTCTGTGGCAATGAATTCCACAGACCCACCACTCTCTGGCTGAAGAAATTTCTCCTCATCTCTGTTCTAAAGTGACTCCCTTTTATTCTAAGGCTGTGCCCCCGCGTCCTAGTCTCCCCTGTTAATGGAAACAACTTCCCTACGTCCATCCTATCTAAGCCGTTCATTATCTTGTAAGTTTCTATCAGATCTCCCCTCAACCTCCTAAACTCCAATGAATATAATCCCACGATCCTCAGACGTTCATCGTATGTCAGGCCTACCATTCCTGGGATCATCCGTGTGAGTCTCCGCTGGACCCGCTCCAGTGCCAGTATGTCCTTCCTGAGGTGTGGGGCCCAAAATTGCTCACAGTACTCCAAATGGGGCCTAACCAGTGCTTTATAAAGCCTCAGAAGTACATCCCTGCTTTTGTATTCCAAGCCTCTTGAGATAAATGACAACATTACATTTGCTTTCTTAATTACGGACTCAACCTGCAAGTTTACCTTTAGAGAATCCTGGACTAGGACTCCCAAGTCCCTTTGCACTTTAGCATTATGAATTTTGTCACCGTTTAGAAAATAGTCCATGCCTCTATTCTTTTTTCCAAAGTGTACGACCTCGCACTTGCCCACGTTGAATTTCATCAGCCACTTCTTGGACCACTCTCCTAAACTGTCTAAATCTTTCTGCAGCCTCCCCACCTCCTCAATACTACCTGCCCCTCCACCTATCTTTGTATCATCGGCAAACTTGGCCAGAATGCTCCCAGTCCCGTCATCTAGATCGTTAATATATAAAGAGAACAGCTGTGGCCCCAACACTGAACCCTGCGGGACACCACTTGTCACCGGTTGCCATTCTGAGAAAGAACCTTTTATCCCAACTCTCTGCCTTCTGTCTGACAGCCAATCGTCAATCCATGTTAGTACCTTGCCTCGAATACCATGGGCCCTTATTTTACTCAGCAGTCTCCCGTGAGGCACCTTGTCAAAGGCCTTTTGGAAGTCAAGATAGATAACATCCATTGGCTCTCCTTGGTCTAACCTATTTGTTATCTCTTCAAAGAACTCTAACAGGTTTGTCAGGCACGACCTCCCCTTACTAAATCCATGCTGACTTGTCTTAATCCGACCCTGCACTTCCAAGAATTTAGAAATCTCATCCTTAACGATGGATTCTAGAATTTTGCCAACAACTGAGGTTAGGCTAATTGGCCTATAATTTTCCATCTTTTTTCTTGTTCCCTTCTTGAACAGTGGGGTTACAACAGCGATTTTCCAATCCTCTGGGACTTTCCCTGACTCCAGTGACTTTTGAAAGATCATAACTAACGCCTCCACTATTTCTTCAGCTATCTCCTTTAGAACTCTAGGATGTAGCCCATCTGGGCCCGGAGATTTATCAATTTTCAGACCTTTTAGTTTCTCTAGCACTTTCTCCTTTGTGATGGCAACCATATTCAACTCTGCCCCCTGACTTTCCTGAATTGTTGGGATATTACTCATGTCTTCTACTGTGAAGACTGACGCAAAGTACTTATTAAGTTCCTCAGCTATTTCCTTGTCTCCCATCACTAGATTACCAGCGTCATTTTGGAGCGGCCCAATGTCTACTTTTGCCTCCCGTTTGTTTTTAATGTATTTAAAGAAACTTTTACTATCATTCCTAATGTTACTGGCTAGCCTACCTTCATATTTGATCCTCTCCTTCCTTATTTCTCTCTTTGTTATCCTCTGTTTGTTTTTATAGCCTTCCCAATCTTCTGACTTCCCACTACTCTTTGCCACATTATAGGCTCTCTCTTTTGCCTTGATGCATTCCCTGACTTCCTTTGTCAGCCATGGCTGCCTAATCCCCCCTCTGATTCCCGCTGTTCAGAAATCACGTCAAGCCAAAACCTAACAGACAAGCCACTTCCAAAGTACAGACACTGACTCATATCAAACAAACACCTCAGGAAGCCAAAGCCAAGGGTCAAACATCTTCTAAGATAAGGAAACCCCAAAACAAAGAGCTCAGATTAACGTTACAGGAACGTGGGAAATATGAATGCGAGGGAACCGATTAGCACCTGAACGAGACGAAACTAGCCATTGATAGATACAGACATAAGGAGATGTACCCATTCATAAAATGTTAAATGTCTATACCTGTTTGTACTTATGTAAACATGAGGAAATGTACCCATTCATAAAATGTTAAATGCTTGTACTCACTTAAACGATGTGATAATATTCGAATCACCGGTTTACCCATTGTGTAAGGGGTATAAAAATGAACTGCTCCCGACATACTAGTGAGAGAAGGTTTGCTACAGACATGTGCCTTGTCTCCACGGAGCTCCGTTTAATAAATCGTATTTTCTGAATCTCGAAGTCTGACGACAAGTGGATTTTTCCCACAACAATTGATAAGGCACATGAGTATGTTTTCGCAATTAATTCCGGTATTGAGCTTGATATTATTGCCTGAGGTCCATGTTCCTGTTTGTTTTGATATCGTGCGTGATGATGACGCACATTGTCCTTTTACATCAGTTGTTCTCATATAACTGCCGAGGGAGATCGACCTCAGTTGCTCGCTCATTCTGACTTATTCACTCGACTGAGTCGGCCTTGCTTGCTCCGTTAGCCTCATTCGCTTGGTCAGTCTTCATTTATCGTTTGGCCTGTCTGCCTTATTCAATCGGCCGGAAAGTCGGCCTCACCTGCTTGATCAGTCAGTCGGCCTCACACGGTATATTTATCTGTCTGAGCATTCAGCCTCACTCATTTTCAGCCATTCAGCCTCACTGGCTTGCTTGGTCATTTGTTTATTGGTTTATGAGTCACAAGTCACATTGACACTGCAATGAATTTACTGTGAAATTCCTCTCGTCGCCGCAGTTCGGCGCCAGTTCGGGTCAATGCACCTAACGAGCACGTCTCTCAGAATGTGAGAGGAAACAGGAGCACTCAGAGAAAACCAACACAGACACGAGGAAAATGTGCAATCTCCACACAGACTGTGACCCAAGCCAGGATTCGAACCCGGGTCTCTGGCTCTGTGGTGCAGCAGTGCTAACCACTTTGCCAGCGTGCCACCCAGTAAGCTTCACTCGGCCGTTTGGTCAGTCGGCCTCATTCCTCATTCAGTCTGCATTACTCGCTCAGTCATTCAGTCAGACTCACATGCTCGCTCAGAGAGTAGGAGTCGCTCGTCATTCAGTACCTTAATCACTTAGTCGGTCGGTCTGTCTCGTAGCTTCGATTGGTCAGTTGATGTGTCTACTTGGTCAATCAGCCTCGATCTGTCATTCTGGCTTACTCGTTCCGCCAGTCAGCCTCGATCGCTCGGATGGTCAGTTGGTTTTGCTCGCACAGTCAATCAACCTCGTTCCATCAGTCAGTCAGCCTCGCTTGCGAAGTTAGTCGTCCTTTCTCACGCAGTGAGTCGCCATTGCTTGCCCGGTCAGTTGGCATTGCTCATCCATTCAATAACTTGGCCTTGCTTTGCTTGATCAGTCATTCAGTTAGCTTCGCTCAGTCGATCTGTCATTCAGACTCGCTCAGTTAGTTCTGAGCATTGCTTGCTCGGTTAGTTAGAACATAGAACATAGAACAGTACAGTACAGAACAGGCCCTTCGGCCCACGATGTTGTGCCGAGCTTGATCTGAAACCAAGATCAAGCTATCCCACTCCCTATCATCCTGGTGTGCTCCATGTGCCTATCCAATAACCGCTTAAATGTTCCTAAAGTGTCTGACTCCACTATCACTGCAGGCAGTCCATTCCACACCCGAACCACTCTCTGCGTAAAGAACCTACCTCTGATATCCTTCCTATATCTCCCACCACGAACCCTATAGTTATGCCCCCTTGTAATAGCTCCATCCACCCGAGGAAATAGTCTTTGAACATTCAATCTCTCTACCCCCTTCATCATTTTATAAACCTCTATTAAGTCTCCCCTCAGCCTCCTCCGCTCCAAAGAGAACAGCCCTAGCTCCCTCAACCTTTTCACATAAGACGTACCCTCCAAACCAGGCAGCATACTGGTAAATCTCCTCTGCACTCTTTCCAGCGCTTCCACATCCTTCTTATAGTGAGGTGACCAGAACTGCACACAATATTCCAAATGTGGTCTCACCAAGGTCCTGTACAGTTGCAGCATAACCCCACGGCTCTTAAACTCCAACCCCCTGTTAATAAAAGCTAACACACTATAGGCCTTCCTCACAGCTCTACCCACTTGAGTGGCAACATTTAGAGATCTGTGGATATGAACCCCAAGATCTCTCTGTTCCTCCACAGTCTTCAGAACCCTACCTTTGACCCTGTAATCCACATTTAAATTAGTCCTACCAGAATGAATCACCTCACATTTATCAGGGTTAAACTCCATTTGCCATTTTTCAGCCCATCTTTGCATCCTATCTATGTCTCTTTGCAGCCTACAACAGCCCTCCACCTCATCCACTACTCCACCAATCTTGGTGTCATCAGCAAATTTACTGATCCACCCTTCAGCCCCCTCCTCTAAGTCATGAATAAAAATCACAAAGAGCAGAGGACCAAGCACTGATCCCTGTGGCACTCCGCAAGCAACCTGCCTCCAGTCCGAAAATTTTCCATTCACCACCACCCTCTGTCTTCAGTCATTTAGCCAGTTACCTATCCAATCTGCCAACTTTCCCTCTATCCCACACCTCCTTACTTTCATCGTAAGCCGACAATGGGGGGACCTTATCAAACGACTTACTAAAATCCATGTATATGACATCAACTGCCCTACCTTCATCAACACACTTAGTTACTTCCTCAAAAAATTCAATCAAATTTGTGAGGCACGACTTGCCCTTCACGAATCCGTGCTGACTATCCCCGATTAATCCGCATCTTTCTAAATAGTCGTAAATCCCATGCCGAAGGACCTTTTCCATCAATTTACCAACCACCGAAGTGAGACTAACCGGTCTACAATTACCAGGGTCATTTCTATTCCCTTTCTTAAACAGACGAACAACAGTCGCCATTCTCCAGTCCTCTGTCATCATCCACGTGGTAGTCATGATGTGGAGATGCCGGCGTTGGACTGGGGTAAGCACAGTAAGAAGTCTCACAACACCAGGTTAAAGTCCAACAGGTTTATTTGGTAGCAAATACCACAAGCTTTCGGAGCTTACTGCTCCTTCGTCAGATGGAGATGAGAGACCACTCCATCTGACGAAGGAGCAGCAAGCTCCGAAAGCTTATGGTATTTGCTACCAAATAAACCTGTTGGACTTTCACCTGGTGTTGTGAGACTTCTTACTGTGATCATCCCCGTGGACAGTGAAGACCCAAAGATCAAAGCCAATGGCTCTGCAATCTCATCCCTTGCCTCCCAAAGAATCCTGGGATACATTTCATCAGGCCCAGGGGACCTATCGACCTTCAGTTTATTCAAAACTGCCAGGACATCCTCCCTCCGAACATCTATTTCCTCCAGCCTATTAGCCTGTAACACCTTCTCTTCCTCAAAAACATGGCCCCTCTCCTTGGTGAACACTGAAGAAAAGTATTTATTCATCACCTCGCCTATCTCTCCTGACTCCATACACAAGTTCCCACGACTGTCCTTGACCGGCCCTAACCTCACCCTGGTCATTCTTTTATTCCTCACATAAGAATAAAAAGCCTTGGGGTTTTCCTTCATCCGACCCGCCAAGGACTTCTCGTGTCCCCTCCTAGCTCTCCTAAGCCCTTTTTCAGCTCATTCCTTGCTAACTTGTAACCCTCAATCGGGCCATCTGAACCTTGTTTCCTCATCCCGACATAAGCTTCCCTCTTCCTTTTGACAAGACATTCCACCTCTTTCGTGAACCATGGTTCCCTCACTCGGCCAGTTCCTCCCTGCCTGACAGGGACATACCTATCAAGGACACCAAGTATTTGTTCCTTGAAAAAGTTCCACTTTTCATTAGTTCCTTTCCCTGACAGTTTCTGATCCCAACTTATACCCCCTAATTCTTGCCTAATCGCATCAGAATTACCTCTCCCCCAATTGTAAACCTTGCCCTGCCGTACGGCCCTATCCCTCTCCAGTACAATAACAAAAGACACCGAATTGTAGTCACTATCTCCAAAGTGCTGTCCCACAAACAAATCTAACACGTGGCCCGGTTCATTTCCCAGTACCAAATCCAGTGTGGCCTCACCTCTTGTCGGCCTATCCACATCTTGTGTCAGGAAACCCTCCTGCACACACTGCACAAAAACTGCCCCATCCGAACTATTTGACCTACAAAGGTTCCAATCAATATTTGGAAAGTTAAAGTCCCCCATGACAACTACCCTGTGACCCCCACAGCTATCCATAATCTGCTTAGCAATTCCTTCCTCCACATCTCTATTACTATTTGGGGGCCTATAGTAAACCCCTAACAACGTGACCGCTCCTTTCCTATTTCTAACCTCAGCCGATATTACCTCAGTGTGCAGATCCCCCTCGAAGTGCCTTTCGGCAGCCGTTAAACTATCCTAGAATAAGAATGCCACTCCTCCATCTCTTTTACCAGCTTCCCTACACTTACTGAAACATCTATACCCCGGAACATCCAACAACCATTCCTGTCCTTGTTCTACCCACGTCTCCGTAATGGACACATCATCCTAGTCCCAAGTACCAATCCACGCCCCACGTTCATCTACCTTGTTGCGGTTGCTCCTTGCATTGAAGTAGACACACTTCAACCCACCTTCCTGTCTACCGGTACCCACCCTTGATACCTTCCCCAATACCTCACCACCCTCACTGACTTCCGGACTACAACTCCTTTTCCCACTCCCCTGACAAATTATTTTAAACCCCCCTGAAGAGTCGTATCAAATTTCCCTCCTAGGATATTGGTGCCCCTCTGGTTCAGGTGCACCCCGTCCTGTTTGTAGAGGTCCTACCTTCCCAGAATGTGTTCCAATTATCCACGTATCTGAGACCCTCCCTCCTACACCATCCCTGCAACCACATGTTTAACTGCACTCTCTCCCTGTTTCTCAACTCGCTATCACGTGTCACCGGCAATGTACCAGAGATGACCACATGTTTTGTCTTGGCTCTCAGCTTCCAGCCCAGCTCCAGAAATTCCTGTTTTAAATCCCCATCCCTTCTCTTACCTATGTCGTTGGTACCAATGTGTACCACGACTTGTGACTGTTCCCCCTCCCCCTTCAGAATGTGGAAACATGGTCTGAGACGTCACGGACCTTGGCATCCGGTAGTCAACATACGTCCGTGAGTCTCTTTTGCTGCCACAGAACCTCCAATCTATCCCTCTAACGAGTCCCCAATAACCATTGCACTCCCGCTCTGCCCCTTACCCTCCCGAGCTACATAGACGGACACAGTGCTGGAGATCCTCTCACTGCGGCTTACCACGAGTATGTCATCCTCCTCAACCGTATCCAAAGCGGAATACTTGTTGCTAAGGGGAACGACCACAGGTGATCCCTGCACGGACTGCTTCCTCCCAGTCCCTCTCACCGTCACCCATCTGTTTTCATTCCTCGGAGTAATTGTATTCCTAAAGCTTCTGTCTATGGCCACCTCTGCGTCCCTAATGATCCTACGTTCATCCAACTCCAGCTCCACTTCCCTAACACGGTATTGGAGGAACTGCAGATGGGTGCACTTCCCACAGATGTAATCAGCAGGGACACTGTCGTCGTCCCTCACCTCAAACATAGTGCAAGAGGAACATAGCACTGCCTGCACACCCATCCCCTCTAGATACCTTCCCAGTACCAGGTAGAAACAGCAAAAATGAATTAAACTCACCCCTGCTCGCCCTTTCTGCCTATGCCCTGTGAGCCAAAGCCTCATAGCTCACACTCTGCTTCCCACACACTCCTCTGCCCGCTCCCGACGCTGCCCGCTGTATCCTGCAGCCTACCTTTTATACGTCACGCGCTTAAAAAACCCTTCCCAGACTCCATAGCAGCCCACTTCCGGTTTTCACTTTAAACTTAAGAAAAATACTACTACAAAAGTAAAGGCCAAAAAAAACCACACTCTAGCTGACTAATTAAATAAATAATTAATTCTATCAATCTCTCACCAGCACTCCTGCCTCCAATCACTCCCTCTCAGCTTGCTCCAGTGGAACAATGAGGGGGAACCTCCCAGGTAACTGACGTTTAAAGTTATAATAAAAACCCTTCCAGACTCCTTAGCAGCCCACTTCCGGTTTTCACTTTAAACTTAAGAAAAATACTACTACAAAAGTAAAGGCCAAAAAAAAAACCACACACCAGCTGACTAATTATATAAATAATTAATTCAATCAATCTCTCACCAGCACTCCTGCCTCCAATCAGTCCCTCTCAGCTTGCTCCAGTGAAACAATGAGGGGGAACCTCCCAGGTAACTGACTTTTAAAGTTAAAATGAAAACCCTTCCCAGACTCCTTAGCAGCCCACTTCCGGTTTTCACTTTAAACTTCAGAAAAATACTACTACAAAAGTAATGGCCAAAAAAAAACACACACTAGCTGACTAATTAAATAGATAATTAATTCAATCAATCTCTCACCAGCACTCCTGCCTCCAATCACTCCCTCTCAGCTTGCTCCAGTGGAACAATGATAGTTAGTCAGCCTCGCTCGCTCAGTTGATCAGTGAGCCTCACTCACTCAATCAGTTAGTCAGCCTCGGTCACTCGATCAGTCAGTCAGCCTCGCTCGCTCGATTAATAAGTTAGCCTCGCTCTCTCCCTCAGTCAGTCAGCCTCGCTCAATCAATTGGTCAGTTGGCCTCGCTTGCTCGCACATCAGCCGGCCTCGCTCGCTCAATATTTCTGTTTTCCTCAATCGTTCAGTCCGTCATTCATTCAGACCATCTTGGTCAGTCAGCCTCGCTCGCTCGGTTAGTTGATGACTCGGGCTCACTCACTTGCTTGGTAACATAAGAACATAACAACATAAGAACGAGGAGCAGGAGTAGGCCATTTGGCCCATCGATCCTGCTCCGCCATTCACTAAGATTACGGCTGATCTTTTCGTTGGCTCAGCTCCACTTACCGGCCCACTCACCATAACCCTTAATTCTTTTACTGTTCAGAAATTTATCTATACTTGCCTTAAAAACATTCAATGGGGTAGACTCAACTGCTTCACTGGACAGTGAATTCCACAGATTCACAACCCTTTGTGTGAGAAAGTTCCTCCTCAACTCACTCTCAAATCTGCTTACCCCAGAATCAACTTAGTGAATCTCCTCTGCACCCCAACAAATGCTCGCATTTCCTTTCTCAAGTAAGGAGACCAAAACCTTTCACGGTATTCCAGGTCTGGCCTCACCAGCACCTTATACAGCTGCAGCATAATGGCACTTTTTTAAAGCTCCATCCTTCCAGCAATGAAGGACAACATTCCATTTACCTTCTTAATTACCTGCTGCACCTGCAAACCAACTCCTTGTGATTCTTGCATAAGAACACCCAGGTCCCTCTGCACAGCAGAATGCTGGAATTATTTACCATTTAAAAAATGTCCATTTTGCTGTTATTCCTACGAAAATGGAAGACCTCGCATTTACCAAAATTGTACTTCATCTTCCAGATCCTTGCCCACTCACTTAGACTATCTGCATCCCTTTTCAGACTTTCAGCATCCTCTGCATACTTTGCTCTGCCACTCATCTTAGTGTCATCTGCAAATTCTGACAAATTCCACTTGGTCCCCAACTCCAATTCATCGAAGTAAATCGTAAAGAATTGCAGTCCTAACACTGATCCCTGAGACATACCATTAGTCACTGATCATCAAGCAGAAAAGCACCCATTTACTGCCACTCTTTGCTTTCTGTTAGTTAACCAATCATCTGCCCAATCGAATACATTACCCGTAACACCTTGCATCTTTATCATATGTAGCAGTCTTTGGTGCGGCACATTGTCAAATGCCTCTTGAAATCCAGATACACCACATCCACAGGTTCCACATTGTCCACTGCATATGTCATATTCTCAAATAATTCCACCAAATTAGTCAAACATGACCTTCCCTTCAGGAACCCATGCTGCATCTTACCAACGGGACAATTTAGAACAACAGAGAAAAACTACAGCACAAACAGGCCCTTCGGCCCACAAGTTGCACCGGTCATGTCCCTGCCTACCTAGGCTTATATATAGGTATACCTATAACCCTCAATCCTATTAAGTCCCATGTACTCATCCAGAAGTCTCTTAAAAGACCCTATCGAGTTTGCCTCCACCACCACTGACGGCAGCCGATTCCACTCACCCACCACCCTCTGAGTGAAAAACGTACCCCTGACATCTCCTCTGTACCTACTCCCCAGCACCTTAAACCGGTGTCCTCTGGTAGCAACCATTTCAGCCCGGGCAAAAAGCCTCCGAGAATCCACCCAATCTATACCTCTCAACATCTTGCACACCTCTATCAGGTCACCTCTCATCCTTCGTCTCTCCAAGGAGAAAAGAGCGAGCTCCCTCAACCTATCCTCATAAGGCAATCCAGGCAACATCCTTGTAAATCTTCTCTGCACACTTTCAATAATTTCCACATCCCTCCTGTAATGAGGCGACCAGAACTGAGCACAGTACTCTAAGTGGGGTCTGACGAGGGTCTTATAAAGCGGCATCATTATCTCCCGACTCCTAAACTCAATCCCTCAATTGATGAAGGCCAGCACACCATGCGCCTTCTTAACCACCTCCTCTACCTGCGAGGCCGATTTAAGAGTCCGATGGGCCTGGACACCAAGGCCCTTCTGATCCTCTACACTGCGAAGAGTCTTACCCTTGTTATTATACTCCTTCTTCCCATTTGACCTGCCAAAATGGACCGCTACACATTTATCTGGGTTGAAGTTCATCTGCCACTTCTCCGCCCAGTCTTGTATCCTATCTATGTCACGCTGCAGCTTCTGACATCCCTCCAAACTATCCACAACACTACCAACCTTCGTGTCGTCGGCAAACTTACCAACCCATCCCTCCACTTCCTCATCGAAGTCATTTATGAAAATGACAAACAGCAAGGGTCCCAGAACAGATCCCTGGGGCACGCGACTGGTGAAAGACCTCCATTCAGAAACAGACCCATCTACAACCACTCGCTGCCTTCTGCAGGCAAGCCAGTTCTGGATCCACAAGGCAACAGCCCCTTGGATCCCATGCCCTCTCACTTTCTCGAGAATCTTGCATGGGGGACCTCATCGAACGCCTTGCTGAATTCCATGTAAACCACAACTACCGCTTTTCCTTCGTCAATGTGTTTAGTCACATTTTCAAAGAACTCCTGCAGGCTCGTAAGGCACGATTTGCCTTTGACAAAGCCGTGCTGACTACTGTTGAGCAGACTAAACTTCTCTAAATGTTCATAAATCCTGTCCCTCAGGATCTTCTTCATCAACTTACCAACCACTGAGGTAAGACTCTCCGGTCGGTAATTTCCTGGGCTATCCCTATTCACTTTCTTGAATATAGGAACCACATCCGCAATCCTCCAATCCTGCGGAACCTCTCCCATCTCCATCGACGACGCAAAGATCATCGCCAGAGGCTCTGCAATCTCTTCCCCCGCCTCCCACAGTAACCTGGGGTACATCCCATCCGGTCCCGGCGACTTATCTATCTTGATGCTATTCAAAATTTCCAACACATCCTCTTTCTTAATGTCCACATACTCAATCTTTTCAGTCAACCACAATCCTGTAGTACGACTACCCAGGTATTTTTCCACCGTGAATACCGAGGTAAAGTATTCATTAAGCACCTCTGCTATTTCTTCCGGTTCTGCACAGACTTCCTCACCTTCACATTTTATACGTCCGATTCCTTCACATCTCATCCTTTTACTCTTCACATATTTATAGAACGCCTTAGGGTCCTCCTTAATCTTTCCTGCCAAGGCCTTCTCGTGACCCCTTCTGGCTCTCCTAATTTTTTTCTTAATCCCTTCCTACAAGCCGTATACTCATCTAGATCCCGATCATTGCCTGGCTCTCTGAACCTTTTGTATGCTTTCCTTTTCTTTTTGACGATTTTCAGCGCAGCTTTCGCGCACCACGGTTCCCGTAACCTACCAAAACCTCCCTGTTGCATCGGAACGTTGTCATGCAGAACTCTAGACAAACATTCCTTGAAAATCTGCCACCTTACTTCGGTACTTTTCCTCGAGAATACCTTCTTCCAATTTACGCCTCTAATCTCCTGCCTGATGGCTTCATATTTCCCCTTACTCCAGATAAACGGTTTCCTAGCTTGACTGATCCTTTCTCTTTCCAATGCTAGCGTAAATGACATAGAGGTATGATCACTATCCCCAAGATGCTCCCCCACTGTGAGATCCGACACTTGTCCGGGCTCATTTTCCAGTACCAGATCGAGGACAGCCTCTCTTCTTGTAGGCTTATCCACATGCAGTGTCAGGAAACCCTCCTGAACACACCTAACAAATTCCTCCCCATCCAAACCCCTTCCCCTAGGGATATTCCAATCGATGTTTGGGAAATTAAAGTCTCCCATCATGACAACTCTGTTATTACTACATATCTCCAGGATCTGTTTCCCTATCTGTTCCTCAATATCCCTGTTACTATTGGGCGGCCTGTAGAAAACACCCAGCAAAGTTATGGACCCTTTCACGCATCGAACTTCCACCCACGGAGACTCCGTAGACAATCCCTCCACGGTTTCCAACTTCTTTACAGCTGTGGCAGTATCCCGGATCAGCAGTGCCACTTCCTCCCCTCTAATGCCTCCCTCTCTGTCCTTTCTGAAACATCTGAAGCCCGGCACCTGAAGTATCCAGTCCTGTCCCTGTCCCCAAGTCTCCGTAATGGCCACCACATCACACTTCCAAGCATCGATCCACACTCTATGCTTATCCACTTTATTCACTGCACTCCTATATCCAGATGCCTCGCTATTTCTTCCTTGATGATAGATTCAAGCATTTTCCCTACTACAAACGTTCAGGTAACCAGCTTATAGTTACATGCCTTTTGTCTACCTTCTTCCTTAAACAGTGGCGTCACATTTGCTGTTTTCCAGTCTGCAGGATCATCCCCAGAGTCCAGCGAATTTTGGTAAATTACCATTCGTGCATTTGCTATTTCTCACGCCATTTCCTATTTACGCTGACATGCACTCCATCAGGACCAGGAGTCTTGTCTACCTTTAGCCCCATTTACTTGGCCAACACTACCTCGTTCACGATAGTGATAGTTTCTAGGCCCTCACTTGCCAAAGACTTCCTGTCATCAATTTTTGGCATGTTATTTGTGTCTTCCATTGTGAAGACCAACACAAAATACCTGTCCAATGCCACATCCATTTTCTCATTTCCAGTTATTACATCCCCCTTCTCATCCTGTAAAGAACCAATGTTTACTTTAGCTACTTTTTCTCATTTTACACATTTATGGAAAGTTTTGCGACACGTTATTATATTCTGAGCTGGTTTACTCTCATAATCCATCTTACTTTTCTTTATAGCTTTTTTCATGGCTTTCTGTTAGCCTTTAAAGAATTCCCGATCCACTAATTTCCCAATGATCTTTCCCACTTTGTATGCATTTTCTTTCAATTTGATGCCCTCCTTCATTTCCTGAGATACCCATGGCCGATTATCTCTTTTTCTACAGTCCTTCCTTACTGAGCACTATGAATGATTGTTTTGAAAGTCCTCAACTTTCCCTCAATTGTCCTACCATAAAGTTTTTGCTCCCAGTCTACCTTAGCCAACGCCACTCTCATCCATTTGTAGTCACCGTTGTTTCATAACAAGACACTGGTTTTGGATTTTTCCTTCTCACGCTCCATCTGTATTTTAAATTCAACCATACTGTGATCGCTGTTTCCGAGAGGATCCCTCACTGCAAGATCATTAATTATTCCAATCTCATTACACAGGGCCAGATCGATGACAGCCTGCTCCCCCGTAAGTTCAATTACATACTGTTCAAAGAAGCTATCGTGGATCCGTTCTATGAACTCCTCGTCAAGGCTGCCTTGGCCGACTTGGTTTGACCAATTGATATGTAGATTAAAATCCCCCATGATAATTGCTGTACCATTTTTACATGCATCAGTTATTTCTTTGTTTATTTCTCGCCCCACTATGATGTCATTATTTGGTGGCCTATAGACTATGCTTATCAGTGACTTTTTCTTCTTACTATTTCTAGTTTCCACCCAAATGGATTCAACCTTTGTTTTCCATAGAACCTATATCATCTCTCACTACCGCCCTGATGTCATCCTTAAATATCAGAGCTACACCACCTCTCTTACTTTCCTGGCGGACCCTCCAAACAGTCTGATACCCCTGGACATTTAACTCCCAAACTTGACCATTCTGCAACCATGTCTCTGTAATGGCCACCACATCATACTCATTCACAGTGATTTGTGCCATCAACTCATTTAGCTTGTTTTGAATGCTGCGAGCATTCAGATAAAGTTCCCTTCTGCTAGTTTTTGTACCTTCTTTTTGGATTCTAACACTTCCTAAGTTCTCCTGACTTTTAATTTTTTTCCTGACTTTTGGTGCAGTTGGCCTCACTTGCTCGGTTAGTCAGTTGGCCTTGCTCAGCTTGTGGCTGGTGCTGCTGTACTGCACCTGCCTGTGCAAACCCATTTACCTCACATCCTAGGTACCCCCCCCCACCCCCCGCCACCCCAACTCCCCACCATGAACCACTATTCCTGATCGGAGGATTGGTATCCAATCTGTGTAAGGGATGAAGATGATGAACATGCTGACTGGCCAATGAAGTGGCAGAAGCACTGGGAGGCTGGTGAGGGGTTGTGACAATGGACAATTTGGCTGACCAATGCAAGTGAAGAAATTGCGAATGGCCCAGTTCTGTCCAGTCAGTGTCAAGAACCACAATGGTGGATCGGCGGAGTTATCAGAGCAGAGCTGACGGCGATGTTTCATCTGTCCAATCAGTATGAGGATGGTTGGTGTCATACAGTTTGAATGTCCAATAGCAAAATAGAGAGGCTGTGTGGGTGGGTTTTCCTCTCAGCGTTAAATGAAATGAGGAATTGTAGAGAAGGGAAATTTCAACACATGTTTCATCTGCTGTCTGAACTGAGTCTGTGTCACAGCGTAAATCGCAGTGTTTGTGCAGCAACTCAGGAGCTGCAGCATGAAGCCGAATTCCCGAAAGCAATAAGGAAGAAATGCAGTCTGAGACCCCAACCAAAATAGCCTATCAGAAGTCGTATAAACCAAAGTGATTGACCATAACAGAATGAAATTCGCTGATATTAAAAGCAGTAAAATGATGGATTTCCTTCTACTCTCCATCTCAGTGTCTCTGGGATTCTCCCCACTGCTATGAGCTCGGAGTCTCCTGCGGGCTCTGCTGCTCACTAAAATATGTCTGATGGTGAAGACATTGAGCAGCAAAATCAGGACAAATGGAACACATGGGTTCAGAATGTTGTGGAGGAACACAATTGCTCCCCAGGCCACAGATTCGTCAACATATCTTGTCGATCTACAAAACCAGGGTAGGTTCATCAGCCAATAATCACTGGTTAACACAAAATACCAGAAAATGTTCTTTAAAAAGCTGAGCACACTCTCTGTTCCCAGAACCACAGCTGCCGTTTTCTCACTGCAATATTTACTTTGCAGCTTGGGACAGCAAATGGCCACAAATCGATCAAAGGTGAAAGCAACGGTGAACCAGACAGAACAGTCAGTGGCAGCATAAAGCAGGACGGCGTGGATATTGCACACGGGTATCGAGGTCAGGAATAGAAAATGTTCCGCATAAACAATGGGAATGTGTCTCAATATCAGGTCAAGAAAAATGACCATTAGATCCCCCAATGCCATCGCCACCAGGTATCGATTGACGCATTTGGACAGACCACAGTTCCATCTCTTCAGCGTCAGAATTGTGAGCATGTTCACTAGAAGGCAAAGAAATAACAAGCAAAATCAGACAACAGGCTGGAGAAGAAATCATCAATTTCACTGATGTGGTGTTGACAAAGACGCACAAATACACACACACACACACACACAGAGGCACACGCTCTTCTCGAGACACAGGAGCACAAACCCACACTCAAACTGTCCTTGAGATTCAGGAATACACACCGTGATGCAAACTCTCCCAGCAGCGCAAGAACAGCGCCCCCCACCCCCCCGCCCGCGCCACACAGAAACACACACGCGCAAACAAACACTGCCCCGCCTCACACACATGCACACACACACAAATACACGTCGAGTCACAGGATCACAAACACAACCCACAATCTCCTGGAGACACAAAAATACTAACACACACACACAACATCTTCTGCGGAGACAGGAACACATGCACACACACAAACAGACAAACATTCCTGAAGACACAGGAACATAAACACACATGCACAAATTTTCCTCGAGGCAGAGGAACACAATTCCGAACACGAACACGCTCCAAGAGGCACAAGAACACACAGTCTCCTGCAGACACAGAAACACAAACACAAGCACACAAACATTCCTGGAGACACCGTAATGGAAACCCACACACAATATCTCCGAGACCCACATCAACGGAAACCCCCACACAAACTCTCCGAGAGCCACAAGAACACACACCCACACAAATCTCTCCGAGAGACACAGGACACAAACACACACAAATAAACTATTCTACAGACAGAGGAACACAAACACATGCACATAAACATTCATAGAGACACAGGGAGACAAACACGGATGCAAAACATCCTAGATGAACACAAACCCACACATACAAACTCTCCTGGAGACAGTAGAACACAAGCACACATGTGAGGCGAAGGGCCAGTGGCATTATCGCTCGATTATTAAGCCCCAAACCCAGATATTGTTCTGGGGACCTGGGTTCGAATCCCGCCAGGGCAGATGGTGGAATTTGAATTCTGTAAAATAATCTGGAATTATGAGTCGACTGGTGATCATGAAAACATTGTCGATTGCAAGAAAAACCCATCTGGTTCACTAAGTCCTGTTGTGCCGTCCTTACCTTGTCTAGCCTACATGTGACACCAGAGCCACATTAATGTGGTTGACTCTCAACTGCCTGTGAAACTGCCGAGCAAGTCACTCATTTGTAACGTTCGCTACGAAGTCTCCACAAAGAAATGAAACTGGATGGACGATCTGGCATCGACTGAGGCACTGGAAAAGACAATGGCAAATCAAGCAGCCCTGTCGATCCTGAAACATCCCCCTTCCTACCATCTGGGGCTAGTCCCCAAATTTGGGAGAGCTGTCTCACAGACTAACCAAGCAACAGGCTGACGTAGTTATTCTCACAGATTCATAGCTTACAGGTAACACTGCAGATGCCACTGCTACCATCCCTCGATTTGTCCTGTCCCTTTGGCAGGACAGACCGCGCAGAGGTGGCGGCACAGTGGTACACAGTTGGGAGGGAGTTGCCCTGTGAGTCCTTAACATCGACTCTGGACCCCATTAATTCTCATGTCTTCACTTAAACAAAGGCAAGGAAACCTCTTTCTGGTTCCATGGACCGTCCTCATTTGGCTCATGGATCAGTATTCCATCATGTTCAACAACACTTGGAGTTCGCACTGAGGGTCGCAAGGGCGCAGAATGTACTCTGGGTGAGGGAATTTCAATGTCCATCACCAAGTGTGGCAGCAGCACTCGTGATTGAGGTGTTCGGGTCCGAAAGTATATAACTGCTAGACTGGGTCTGCAGCAGATGGTGAAGGAACCAACAAGAGGAAATAACATGGAACATATAACATAGAACATAGAAAAGCTACAGCACAAACAGGCCCTTCGGCCCACAAGTTGCGCTGAACATGTCCTTACCTACTCGGCTTGCCTATAACCCTCTATCTTACTAAATTCCATGAACTTATCCAAAGGTCTCTTAAAAGACCCGATCGAATCCGCCTCCACCACCAGTACCGGTAGCCGATTCCACGCACCCGCCACACTCATACTTGACGTCATCCTTCCCAGTCTGCTGGCTGCAGATGTATCTGTTCATAATGGAATCGGTAAGAGTGACAAACACACAGTCCTTGTGGAGACGAAGTCCCACCTTCACATTGAGAATAACCTCCACTGCATTGTGTGGCGCTATACGTGCTGAATGGGATAGAACATGAACCGATATAGCAAATCAAGACTGGGCATCAATGAGGCGCTGCGGCCATCAACAGCAGTGGAATTGTACTCTAGCACAATCTGCAACCTCATGGCCAGGCATATCCCCCACGAACCATTACCCTCAAGCCAGGGGATCAACCCTAGTTCAATGGAGAGTGTGGAACGGCATTCCAGGAGCAGCACCAGGCCGACCTAGAAATGAGTTGTCAACCTCGCGAAGCTACGAAACAGGACCACTTGCGTGCCAAATGGCAAAAAAGCAAGTGATAGACAGAGCTCGGCGATCCCACAACCAACGGATCAGATCTAAGGTCTGCAGTCCTTCCACATCCATTCGACGAGGAGATTCCACAGATACCCTCATCCTCAATTATGGAGGAACCCAGCACATCAGTGCAAAAGATAAGGCTGAAGTTTTCGCAGTAATCTTCAGCCAGACGTGTCGAGTAGATGAACCATCTCTGACTCCTTCAGTGTTCCCCAGCATCTCCGATGCCAGTTTCCAGCCAATTCGATCCACAGCACGTGATGTCAAGAAACAGTTGAAGACACTGTGTACTGAAAAGGCAATGGGCCCTGACAACATTCTGGCAATAGTACTGAAGACTTGTGCGCCAGAACATGCCGCTCCCCTGGCCAAGCTCTTCCAATACAGTTACAACGCTGGCATTTACGCAAACAATGTGGAACATTGCCTAGGTATATCCTATTAATAAAAAGCAGGACAAGTCCAACTCGGCCAGTTAACGCCCAATGAGTCTACACTTGATCATCAGTAAAAGTAATGGAAGAGGTAATCGACAGTGCTATCCAGCAGCATCTGGTCAGCAGTAACCTGCTCAGTTACGCCCAGTTTGGGTTCCGCCAGTTTCACTCAACTCCTGACCTCATTAGAGCCTTCGTTAAAACATGGACAAAAGAGCTGAACTCTAGTGGTGAGGAGACAGTGATAGTCCGTGACATCAAGATCGACAGAGTGTGGCATCAAGGAGCCCTCGCGAAACTGGAACGAATGGGAATCAGAGGGCAAACTCCCAGGTTTGAGTCATTTCGGATACATATGAAGATGGTTGTGGTTGTGGATGGTCAGTCATCTCAGTTCCAAGATATCTCTGCAGGAGTCCCTCATGTTAGTGCCCGAGGTCAAACAATCTTCAGCTAATTCATCAATGACCTTCCCTCCGTCATAAGGTCAAAAATGCGTCTGTTCCCCGGTGATTGCACAATGTTTCGCACCATTCGTGACTCCTCAGATACTCAAAGAGTGCATGTTCAAATGGAATATGATCTGGAAAATATCCAGGCTTGGCTGACAAGTGGCAAATAACATTTGCGCCACAGAAATGCCAGGCAATGACCACCACCAATTAGAGACACTCTAACTACCGCCCTTCGAAATTCAGTGGCGGAACCATGACTGAATCCCTCACTGTCAACATCGGTGGGGTTACCATTGACCCGAAACTCAACTGGACTCACCACATAAATACAGTGGCTACAAGAGCAGGTCAGAAGCTAGTGGATACTGCGGCGAGTAATTCACCTCCTGACTCCCCAAAATCGATCCACCATCTACAAGGCACAAGTCAGGAGTGTGATGGAAGACTGCACTTGCCTGGATAGATGCAGCTCAAACAGCAATCGAGAAGCTTGCTGCCATCCAGGGCAAAGCAGTCTGCTTGTTTGACACCACATCTGCAAACATTCAATCCCCCCACCACCGACGCTCAGTCGCATCGACAAGATGCACTGCAGCAATTCACCAAAGATTCTTAGACATCACGTTGCAAACCCACGACTACTTCCATCTAGAAGGACATGGGCGGCAGATACATGGGAATGCCACAAATTCCAAGTTCGCCTCCAAGCCACTCACCATCCTGACTTGGAAATATATCGCCGTTCCTTCGCAGTCGCTGGGTCAAAATATTGAAATTCTCTGCTTAACAGCATTGTGCGACAACCCGCAGAATTTGGACTGCAGCGATTGAAAACGGCAGCTCACAATTACCTTCTCAAGGCAACTAGGGATGGGCAATAAATGCTGGCCAGCCAGTGATGCTCATGTCACGCGAATGAATAAAAAAATGCACAAAATCTCCCAGAGATACATAGACACAAATACATGCACACAAACTCTGCTGGAGGCAGAAGACAACACACCTACACACACATACTCTCCTAGAGTCAAAGGAACACACACTCACTTATCCATTTTTTCCTGGAGAAACAGGAACACAAACACACACACATTCTCCGGAATCAAAGGAACACACAGAAGATCTCCGAGATACACAGCATTACAAAGTCACACAAACACAAACCGACAAAGGCACAAAATGAAACACTCTCCCAGAAAAATACACTGCCAGCGATTCTCCGAGCCTCTCCACTACATTAGCAGCACAGCTGGCTGAGAGACTCAATTGGAGGCTGTCGAGCGGGCTCCCCGCTGGGCGATGTAACCTCCGTGACTCTCCGGCAGCCGGATATCCAGCGCCATCAGCCCCACGCCAGAAATCGGCGTGGAGCTGCATGAATTATTTAAATAGTGATGACCATATGCTTTAATACAAAAGCATGAGGTCACATATCAACTGGCTCAAGAACAGCTTCTTCTCTGCTGCCGTTAGACTTTTGAGTGGACCTACCTTGCATTAAGTTGACCTTCCTCGACACCCCAGCTATGACTGTGATACTACATTCTTCACTTTCTCGTTTCCATCTCTATGAACGGTATGCTCTGTCTCTATAGCGCGGAAGAAACATTACTTTTCACTGTATGCGAATACATTCTTCAATCATAAATCAAATCAAAATCAAAAAATGTAATGAGAGGGCTCGGGACTGAAGTACCTGGGCCTGGGAACCTCTCCGCCAACCCGCCTCCCGTCCCCCCAGATAGGAGTATTTCACTTCACCACGGTTCACAATTGCTCCCCATTTGCGGGGGACGCATTTGCACTGCGATCCAAGTTGCCAGCAATCCTCCACTGACAATGTGGGCCACGGCGCATGCGTCCATTTCGGCGCTGACAGATCAGCGCGTGCGCGACGTTGCAGAGTTCTCGGACGGGAATAATCCCCACCCACTGATTTGTGCTGACAGACACGCTGGTGACCTTTGCAGAGTACAGAGTGTGCGAGCTCCTTTTTGAAACTCCTGCTGAACGAATAAATGCAATTTAATCCCATTTTAATTTTAATCCAAATTCTACACTTGTAATTTTCTGGGAGAATCGCCCCCAATCATTTATACACACATAAATTGATGCAGGCATTCATACACAGAGAAACATAAACAAAAAAGCAATCATGTAAAGACACACAGGCATAAACAATATTTTCTGAAGCAAATCCACAAATGTATACATTTGCACACAGAATCACGCAAACACACTCACACAAATACACAGACTCACAAACACACAAACAGACACATGCAGAACGAAACCCACCCACCCACTCACGCAGACAAACAAATTTGCACCCACCGGCACTCACGCACATACAATGAAAGCAAACCGTCACACAAAGCCATATAAACAGCCACAACCACACACAACCACACACACCCGCACAAGAACCAGACCCACACACATATACACACAGCCACAAACACACACACACACACACACTGCTATAACATCCATGTCAGAAGCTCCAAACCGCCTGGATCATAAATATTACAATTTGAACTTGGCGAGGGCAAGCATGAGATGTTAGATGTTTCACTTCATGTATGACTCAACTGACCCACTCGGAGCTTTGACCAAACAAATTTTATTTAAAGTACAATTACCGTGTCACAGTAACTTCTACCAATTACAAATAAGAGATAAACGCTCATGATACGTAGAAACATTAACAACCAGATGAAGTGTTGAAAAACAAACAAACAAACCCCCATATAAACATACCCCAGTCAAAATTTTAACACCTAAAAAAAGACTGTCCACGTAATGCTGGAACTTAGTCCTTTGTTTGGAGAGTTGAAACTCTGACTTCCAATCCTTGTAACCTCCAACAGTCCTCGAGATAGCGATAATGCCATTGCTGGACACTGTTTCTTTTCTCAGCAAAGCACTTCAAGAGACAGAGACACTCTAGTTGCTAGCCAGCAATCAACCAACAGTTGAAGTTTCAGTCCAGGAAGGCAAAAAGACCAGCTTTCAGCATGCCAGCATGGAAACAGAACTGTTCAGTCTGATGTCCAAGCGCCTTCTGAACCAAAAGTGCATCCAGCAGCCCGAAATTCAAAGTTAAATAGCTCCTGTTAACAGAACTGCCAATCATTCTTTCTGCGATAATTCAGGATCATAAGAATCCCAGGAAGAGCATGAGCCCCATGGTAAAAATAAACAAAACCCCATTTAAACCATAAAGGACTTTGAAGCAGAGAGATCTGAGTCTGCTTATAACTTCAAAAAACATGATTAAAAATGCAGTTCTCAAAGGCAAACTAGCGTGACACCTCCCGCTTCAGAAATAAATGGACTATCAACATTCAAAGATGGTTTCATTTTTCAAAGCCTTTCCGTTCCGCATTGCTACTATTCAGCAATAAACATATATGTCTTATATAAAATCAAAACCTGCAGAGATCACAGTACTATACTCATTTCTGTCCATGTTTCCCAATGTCGACACTTTTTCAAATCACATATTTGACGAACTGATTGATCTTGTAGATCTTGTGATTCTGTGTGCAAATGTGTACATTTGTGGATTTTTCCTACATTGATTCTAATCCAAATGCACTTTACTTGTTACGATGATAAATTTGCTTTGGTAATGTTCTCCAAGAACTGGGCAGGATCAAGAGGAGAACACGATCCGGGCCATTCAGAAATGTATTTTCATCTCTGTCCCCTTTCTTATTCATTGGCCGGAGCTCCTCCTCTGATCAGCAATTAGAACACTTTGTTTGACCTTGACCTTACATCATCAGGTTCTGCATATTCTTTGGCAAAGACACACAACAAATCGTCTTCCTTGCTGTCAGATCCCATTTTGACTGTGCTTTCAAAGATCACTACTGTGAAAACCATTTAAATTTACTCGAACGCGAACTCTGTACAGTGCTGTTTCACTGGGTAGCCACGTCTCTGCTCAATATACAGAATCATTAAGCCAGCAGTTCATTTAAATGATGGCAAATCTTGGAAAACAGTCTTCCTTCACGTTGTTGTACCTTGTTCGGTTCAATTAGCCCGATGCTTCCACTCCTCAACCTCCTTTTTGAGATTACACATGACTGTTGATTCATCTACATTTCTCTTTGCATAGATTATGAGCTTTTTTTTTATAGTGCTGCTATTTACATTCAGACAATTTGAACAACTCAGTAACATGTTCCAAAGCAGTCAGATTGGCGTGGGTCTGTCTGCACACCTGCTCAATATCTTTGTTCACCTCATTGTACATTACATTGTTCTCCACCTCCATCTCCACTAATTTAATGATTGATCGAGACTTTCGGCTGCTGAATCCTGGACCAAGTAAACATCAGCTTCTCCATCTTAGCCTGTGCCAAATTTGTAAGTTAATGTTTGCCAGGGTATTGTTGAATTGGAAGAGCATTTTATAACACCTGTACCATGTATAACCATACCAGTACTTCCCAAATTGTTCCCACAACCTTGTGCAAGTGCAATTAATAAATCGTTCACGTCATGTTTTTTTTCCTTTGGAAGATGACTCCGAATTTATCCCAATTTCTCATAAATGCTCATTATCCAAGTTAATTTGAGGAATGTGAAATTCAGAATTATCTGGATTCCGTTCTTCACTCTGTGTTATAACCACCAAAATATCCGCCTTCTGCTCTCCCTCGCGATCAAAATCCCTTTATAAGCATATTCACATGATGCACTCTGAGTTTTCCTTCCAGCTGGAGTACTTATCAAATAATTCACCTCCCTCAATTTCCTTTCAGTTTGATAAGGCAATGTGTTTCGAGGTTCACCGACTGCTGGTAGCAGTGCTTAGACTTTATCCCCACATGCAAAACTAGGATTTTTGATTTCTTCCACACTTCCTCTTTCATCACACGCTGTGCCACTTTTAAATGTTGTCGAGACAATTCACCTGCCCTATTGAACCTTTCCCAAAAATATGACATATTATCAAATAATGTCGCCTCAGAGCGCTGAATCGCCAATTCTTCCTGAATCAATTTCAGTGGTTGCCTTATCTCATGGCCAAATATCAATTCAAATGGACTGAATTTGGCTGACTCACTAATTGCATCCATAATTGCAAAGAATACAAATAGAATTCCTTTATCACAATTCTCTGGATAATCTTGGCAATAAGCCCTCAATATTGTCTTTAAAGTTTGTTGCCACCATTCAAATACTCACTGCGATTCTGGATGGTATGACGTTGCTATCAATTGTTTTAGTCCCACCCTGTGCATCACCTCCATGAATAACTACAATCCTTTTAGCTCGAATGCTGTGTAATGGAATGGCCTCTGGAAACCGAGTAGACACATGCATTACAGTTAGTAGATATTGTTTCCTATGTTATGCTTTATGGAGGAGTCATACGCAATCAAATAAACCCCTTGTAAATGTCTCCTCAAATGCTGGAATGGGTATTAAGGGTGCTGGTTTTATCACCACTTGCGCTTTCCCTATCACGTGACATGTGTGACATGACGGGCAAAATTTAACCATATCTGTAAGCAGTCCAGGCCTTTAAAAATGTTTTGCTATTTAAGCTGGAGTTTTCATTACTCCCAAATGACCACCTTTGCTTTACATACCACCCACAACATATTTTTATAACGCACTAGTAATACCACTTGATGCACTTCTGCCTGCTTTTCATCTGCTTAATATGTAAAAGTCTCAATTTCCTCTTCAAGATGTCATTTTTAAGGTCATAACACGGCGTTATAGTGGTTAGCACTGCTGCCTTACAGTTCTATGGATCGAGGTTCGAGTCCCGGATTGGGTCACTGTCTGTGCAGAGTTTGCACGTTCTCCCCGTGTCTGCGTGGGTTTCCTCCGGGCGCTTTGGTTTCCTCCCACAGTCTGAAAAACGTGCTGGTCAGGTGCATTGGCCTGAAAAGGCGCCGGAATGTGGCCACGATGGGAATTTCACAGCAATTTCATTGCAGTGTTAATGTCAACCGACGTGTGACGAATAAATGAACTTTCAAAAAAGCTTTTAATTTAAAACGTTCTGGTATACACTAGGATTCCTCTTCCATGTGTACTTCCCAATAATATTATTATAATTCTATATCTTTGTGTTGCAACATCGAAACATAGAAAATAGCTGCAGAAGTCGGCCATTCTGCCCTTCGAGCCTGCACCACCATTCAATTCGATCATTCACTTTCAGTATCCTCCTCCCGCTCCTCTCCATGCTCCTTGATCCCTTTTGCCACAAGGGCCACCTCCAGCTCCCTCTTGAACATGTCTGACGAACTGACTCCAACTGATTTCTGTGTTAGAGAATCCCACAGGTTCACAACGCTGAGTCAAAAAGGTTCTTCACATCAATCGTTGTTCTTCGACTGTGACGCAATTTCTGGACTTCCCTAACATTGGTAACATTCTTCCCGCACCGAGGCCTGTCCAGCCCCATCAGGATTTTTTATGTTTCTGGGATCTCCTCTGATTTTTCTAAATGCCAGTGAGAACAAGCCGAGACGATCCAGCATCTCTTCATATGCCAGGCGTGCCATTCCGGGACTCAGTCTGGTGAACCTTCCCTGCATTCGCTCACTAGCAAGAATGTCCTTCCTCAGATTAGGAGGCCGAAACCGCACACAAAACTGAAGGTGTGGCCTCAAAAGGGTCCTGTATATCTAGAAAGACATCCCTACTCCTATACTTAAAGCCTATTTCTGAGAACAAAGAGCACGGTAGCACAGTGGTTAGCACTGCTGCTTCACAGCTCCAGGGTCCCGGGTTCGATTCCCGGCTCGGGTCACTGTCTGTGAGGAGTTTGCACATTCTCCTCGTGTCTGCGTGGGTTTCCTCCGGGTGCTCCGGTTTCCTCCCACTGCCCAAAGATGTGCAGGTTAGGTTGATCGGCCAGATTAAAAATTGCCCCTTAGAGTCCTGGGATGCATAGGTTAGAGGGATTAGCGGGTAAATATGTGGGGGTAGGGCCTGGGTGGGATTGTGGTCGGTGCAGACTCGATGGGCCGAATGGCCTCCTTCTGCACTGTAGGGTTTCTATGATTCTATGATTCAAAGAAAATTACAGCACAGGAACAGGCGCTTCGGCCCTCCAAGCCTGCACCGACCATGCTGCCCGAATAAGCTAAAACCCCCTACGTTTCCGGGGACCATATTCTTCTATTCCCAACTTATTCATGTATTTGTCCAGTCGCACTTTAAAACTCACTGTCGAATCTGCTTCCACTATCTCCCCCGGCTGCGAGTTCCAGACACCCACCACCCTCTGTCTAAAAAAACTTGCTTCGTACATCTCCTTTAAACCTTGTCCCTCCACCTTAAACCTATGCCGCCTAGTAACTGGCTGTTCCACCCTGGGAAAAAGTTTCTGACTATCCATTCTGTCCATGCCCCTCAAAATCTTGTAGACTTCTTTCAGGTCGCCCCTCAACCTTCGTCTTTCCAGTGAGAACAAACCAACTTTCCCCAACCTCTCCTCATAGCTAATGCCGTCCATGCCAGGCAACATCCTGGTAAATCTGTCTGTACCCTCTCCATACCTCAACATCCTTCTGGAAGTGTGGCAACCAGAATTGAACACGATATTCCAAGTGCAGACTAACGAAGGTTTTAAAAGCTGCAACAAGACTTGCCAATTTTTAAACTCAATGCCCGTGCCGATGAAGGCAAGCATGCCACATGCCTTCTTAACAACCTTCTCCACCTGTGTTCCCACTTTCAGTGACCTGTGTACCTGTACACCCAGAGCCCTCTGCCTACCAATACTCTTAAGGGTTCTGCCATTTACTGAATATTTCCTATCTATATTTGACATTCCAAAATGCATCACCTCACATTTGTCCAGCTTAAACCCCATCTGTCATCTCTCCACCCAAGCCTCCAACCGATCTATATCCTGCTGTATCCTCTGATGGTCCTCATCGCTGTCCATAAATCCACCAACATTTGTGTGATCCGCAAACTTATTAATCAAACCAGTTACATGTTCCTTGAAATCATTTATATATATTACGAACAGCAAAGGTCCCAGCACTGATCCCAAAGGAACACCACTTGTCACAGCCCTGCATTCAGAAACAGACCCTTCCACTACTACGCTCTTTCTTCTATGACCAAGCCACTTCTGTATACACCTTGCCAGCTCACCTCCGATTCCATGCGACTTCACCTTCTGCACCAGTCTGCCATGTGCGACCTTGTCAAAGGCCTGAATGAAGTCCATGTAAACAAAATCTACTGCCTTACGCTCAGCAATCATCTTCATTACTTCCTCGAAAAGCTCCATCATGTTACTGAGACATGACCTCCCCTTCACAAAGCCATGTTTCCTCTCACTTATACGTCCACTTATTTCCAAGTGGGAGTAAATCCTGTCTCGAAGAATCCTCTCCACTAATTTCACTACCACTGACGTAAGGCTCACCGGCCTGTAATTACTTCGATTATTCTTGCGACCCTTCTTAAACAAAGGAAAGCCATTGACTATTCGCAAACCCTCTGGGACATCCCCTGTACCCTGTGAGGATACAAATATTTCACTCAAGCTTCCAGCAGTATCCTCCATTGCCTCTCTCAGTATTCTGGTTTACATCCCAGCAGGCCCTGGGGACTTGTCTACGTTGGTGTTTCTCAAGACTTCCAACACCTCCTCCTTTTTGATTTCAACATGACTCAAGCTTTCTGCACACTGTGTCCTACATTCATCATCCACCAAATCCTTCTCTTTGGTGAATGCCATTTAATACCCCGACCACTCCTCTGGCTCCATGCCTGAAAGCCAGCATGCCATTGGTCTTCCTCAGCTCCTGCTGTACCAGCATGCCAACCTTCAGCGACTATTCTACTATGACACCCAGGCAACGTTGCACTTCCCCTTTCACCAAACTGCCACCATTCTGATTGTAGTCTTCCTTCCTGCATTTGCCACCAAAGTTGCAACTCTGCCAAGATTCCCAAACTGAAAATATCCCCCTCATCCTCCATCTGTTCTTTTTCTTTTCCAACTATCCTGTCAACAATCGTTTCTGATCATTGAACTTTAGCTTTCTTATCTTCCCTTCTTGATTTATCTTCGTGTCTTAAGACGTGACTTTGTGACTTTGTTACTACACAATCAGGAAATATCCCAGAATATTTGTCCTTCAGGAATTCAGTCATTTGCTTAACACTGGCTTATCAACCGCCATAGGCATCACTCCCATCCGTGATCCAGCTATATCGTTACCCAAGATAAGCTGTATTCCTGGGCAAGGTAATTTCTCTGTTGCCCCTGTTACCAATTCACCGCTGCTCGCTGGACACTCCAAACTCATCATACATAATGGAACACTACGATTCTCACCCTGAAGTCCACATATTACTACCTTTCCTGGAATGCACCATTCAAACTTCATAACTCATCTGACCATCAAATATTGACTTTCTCCCGTATCTCTTAAATTTTTAACTTCGTTACCTAGTCCTCTTGGCGCACATGAGTAAACTTCGCCCACAGAAGTAGAGTCTTTCAAGAGTTCTGGCACTTTCTTATCGATCAACTCCAGACCAGGCTGCACACTCTTTTGTGCCTCTTTCCCTTCAACTTGGCTTTCATTTACCACTTTAACAAACCCCACTGTCTTGTCCTGTTTTACCATACCAGTCTTCCCAGTGCTTTCCTTATAGCACCAACATTGTAACCTTGCGTGGCCTTAGTCATTATCGTGAAAACATCTGAATCTCATATTTTTCTCTTCCACCCACATGTGGTTCATTTTTAAAATTAAATTTTCTGTTTTCATTATCTCCCAGGAGATATCCTTTGCCTTTACAACCTGAGGATTTCTCCTTTCCCCGGTTTCTATCTCTCACAGGCCGAAACTAATTTCGGAAAGCAAACTTTGATTAATGGTCTAATTCATAACGATTGGAAGGCGGTTGTTGTCTCCCTGCTACCATTGTCCGGGAAGTCTCTGAACGGACAGAAAGCATTCTGAAGAGAGAAGGTGAAACAGCCAGTGGCCGTGGTACACATTGGTACTAACGGCGTAGGTAGGGAGATTGTCAAAGTCCTGCAGCAACAGTTTAGGGTGTTAGGTAGAACGTTAAAAAGCAGGACCTCCAGGATTGTTATCTCAGGATTGCGCGCTGTGCCACGTGCCAGTGAGGCTAGAAGTAGGAAGGCAGTACAGCTCAGCACGTGGCTAAAGAGCTGGTGAAGGAGGGAGGGTTTCGGATATCTGGACCTTTGGGATCTATTCCGGTGCAGGAGGGAAATGTACAAGAAGGACGGGTTGCATCTAAACTGGAAGGGCATAAATATTATGGCTGGGAGGTTTGCTAGTGTCACACGGGAGGATTTGAACTAGTTTGGCAGAGGTGTGGGAACCAAAGCAAAGGTGAATTAACTTAAAGGGAACCGGAGAGTAGGGCCAGTAAGACTCAGAGAAAGAGCAGACAGGTTTGGTTGCTAATCAATGAGGGGCTGGTAGACTGAAATGCATTTGTTTCAATGCAATAGCGCAAGAGGTATGGCAGATGAACTTCGAGCTTGGATTACTACTTGGAACTATGATGTTGTTGTTGTTACAGGGGCCGTACTGGACCTGGTATTGGGGAATGAGCCCGGCCAGGTGGTCGACGTTTCAGTAGGAGAGCAGTTCAGGAGCAGTGAGCACAATTCAGTAAGCTACAAGATACTTATGGACAAAAATAAGTGTACTCCTGAATTGAAGGTTCTAAATTGGGGAAGGCTAATTACAACAATATTAGGCAGGAACTGAAGAAGGGAGATTGGGGGAAAAACATCATCTGGCATATGGGAGGCTTTCAAGTGTAAGTTGATTGGAATTCATGACCAGCACATTCCTGCAATGATGAAGTGTGAATATGGGAAGCTTTGGGAAGCTTCGATAACGAGATATACTGTGAGCCGAGTCAAAGAGGAAAAAAAAAACATTTGTCAAGGCTTGGAGGCTGGGAACACACGAAGCAAGTGTGGAATACAGGGAAAGTAGAAAACAAGGAGTAAGGCGGGCTAAAACGGGTCACAATAAGTAATGGGCTCGCAGGATTAAGGAAAATCTCAAGGCTTTAATGCATATATAAAGAACAAGAGGGTAGCCAGAGAGATTCTTGGCCCACTCAATGACAGGGCAGAGAATCTATGCGTGAAGCCAGTGAAAATGGGCAGGGTATTATATGAATACTCTGCGTCAGTGTTCACCAAAGAGAAGGACTTGGTGGATGATTAGTGTGGGGAAGGGTGTGTAGATAGTTTGAGTCATGTTGAGATAAAAAAGGAGGAGGTATTGGGGTTCTTGATAAACATTAATGTCGACAAGTTCCCAGGGCCTGATGTGATATACCCCAGAATGCTGAGAGAGGCAAGGGAGGAAATTGCTGGGGCCTTGAGAGAAATTGTTCTCTCCTCACTCTCGACAGGGGAGGTCCCAGATGATTGGAGAATAGCCAATGCTCTTCCTTTGTTTAAGAAGGGGAGCAAGAATAATCCAGGTTATTACAAGTCGGTGAGCCTTACGTCAGTGGGAGTGAAATTATTGGAGAGGATTGTTCGAGACAGGATTTGCTCCCACTTGGAAATGAGTGGACGTATTAGCGAGAGGCAACATGGTTTTGCGAAGGGGAGGTCGTGTCTCACGAACGTGGTCGAGTTTTTTGAGGAAGTGACAAAGATGATTGATGATGTAGGGCAGTGGATATTGTCCACATGAATTTCAGTAAGGCCTTTGAAAAGGTGCCTAATGCAGACTGGTACAAAAGGAGAAGTGGCAAGGGATCAGAGGTGAGATGGATACTGCACTGGCTCTGTCATAGAAGACAGAGGGTAGAGGTGAAGGGTATGTTTCTGAATGGAGGGCTGCGACAAATGGCGTTCCTCAGGCATCAGTGTTGGGAAATTTGCTATTTGTAATAAAAATAAATCATTTGGAGAAAAATGTATCTGGTTTGATGAGTAAGTTTGCAGATGACACAAAGGTTGGTGGATTTGTGGATATTGATGAGGACTGTCAGAACATACAACAGGAGAGAGATCGTTTGGCGACTTGGGTGGAGAGATGGCAGATGGGGTTTAATCTGGACAAATGTGAGTTAATGCTTTTTGGAAGGTCCAAAACAGATAGGAAACATACAATAAATGGCAGGAACCTTAAGAGTATTGATAGACATTGAAAGTGGCAATGCCGTGGAGAAGGTACTCAAGAAGCGATATGGCATTAATGCCTTCATTGGCTGGGGCATTGAGTTTAAAAATTGGCGAGCCATGTTGCAGCCTTGTTGAACCTTAGTTGGAGCCCACTTGAAATGTAGGGTCTGATTTTACTATTTTCAGTCGAAGTGCTGATTCTGGGCGCAATTCAGATCCGACTTGGAAATCTGCTTTCAGGCGCTCCCATTCGCAATTAGCCTGAGAAAAGTTGCGCTGTGGGCGGGGCTTAGCGCGCCCGACACAATCAGATCTCTGAACAGTGCATGCGCATTTAGAAAATAAATTGAAAAAGCGCACCCGTGCCACATCCCTCCCAGGACGGAGAACGTGGAGAAAGCGGCCCGTGAGCGAAAACCGGGAGTGATGGTCCCACAGGCATCACGTCCCCCTGATCAACCGTCTACCTCCACCGCCGCCCCCCTACCCCGACCGACCGTGACCCACTACGCCCGCCCCCCCCCCACCGATGGCCCGTAGACTGGCAGCGGACCCTCCCCTGACCACCCACCAGAGAGGTAATGCTCTGGCCCCACTCCCGCTACAGGGAGGGAGGCAGATCTCATCTGCCTCCCTCCTCCCCCCACCAGAGAATGATCCGGCCTCACTCCCCCTCCCACCCACCAGGGAATGATCTGGCCTCACACCTCCCCGCCCCCCCCCCCCCCCCCACCCCCCGCCGCCAGAAAATGAACTGGCCACTCACCCCTTTCCCCCACCCCTAGAGGTACATCTGACTTGCCTCCTCCTCCCTCAGCCCCCCAGAGAATGATCTGGCCTCACTGCCACCCCTCCCCCCAGAGAATGATCTGGCCTCACAACTCCTTCCCTCCCCCCTCCCGAGAATGATCTGGCCTCACTCCCCATACCTCCCCCCGCCCCCCCACCGAGAATGATCTGGCTTCACTCCCTTCCCCCATCCAGAGGTACATCTGAACGGCCTCCTCCTCCCACCCCACCCCCCCTCCCCGCCCCAAAGAATGATCTGGCCTCACTCCCCCCAACTCCCCCCCCCTTCCCCCCCAAAGAATGGTCTGGATTCACTCCCCTCCCCCACCCCCAGTTGTGAATCTGACCCGCCTCCCCCTCCCACCCTCCCCCGCCCCCCCCCAGAGAATTATCTGGCCTCACTCCCCTCCCCGCCCCCCAGAGGTACATCTGACCCGCCTCCTCCTCCCTCCCCCCGCCTCACGAAAGAATGAACTGGCCCGCCTTCCCCTCCCCGCCCCACCCACCCCTCAACCAGACAACGATCTGAGTCAGAGAGCCGTTGGAAGCTCTCAACTCACCTCTTCAGTTGCTGGAGCGCCGGAATCAGACTTTTATTCAGCATGTCCATTTCGGCGCGATTCCGCATTGATGAACGGGGTGGTAAATAGGGAAATGCGGATACAGTTGGGCGGGCAGTTCATTAATTCAGTTGAAATGCATGCAAATGCATTTGAATCGTCGTTGCGCCCGTTTGGGGCGTGAATCGGTTCACGGCCATTCCCGGGTCTGGGTAAAGTGGCCATCTGCGCGGACGCAGGCACGGATCACGTTAGTGGCCTCACACCAGAATTTACCACGATTTCCCGCCCGAGAACGGGCACTACACAATTGTAAAATTGGGCCCATCGTGTTCAATTCCGGTCGCCACACTACCAAAGGATTTGGAGGCTTTGGCGGGGGTACAGAGGAGATGTTGCCTGGCATGGAGGGCATTAGCTATGAGGACAGGTTGGATAAACTTGGTATGTTCTCACTGGAACGACGGGGGGGGGGGGGGGGGGGCGGGGGGAGGGTCGGTGCGGGGAGGAGCTGATAGAAGTCTACAAGATTATGAGAGGCCTGGACAGAATGGATAGTCAGAAGCATTTTCCCAGGGTGGAAGAATCAATTGCGAGGGGGCATCCGATAGAAGTCCGAGGAGAAAGGTTTAAAGGAGGTGGATGAGTCAAGATGTTTTTACACAAAGGATGGTGGATACCTGGAACACGCTGTCTTGGGAAATAGTGGAAGGAGATGCAACAGTGACTTTTGTGGGGCGTCGGGAGAAATACATGAACAGGACGGGAATAAGAACTAAGAACAAATAACAAAGAACAAAACAGCACAGGAACAGGCCCTTCGGCCCTCCAAGCCCGTGCCGCTCCCTGGTCCAAGCTAGACCATTCTTTTGAATCCCTCCATTCCCACTCCGTTCAGATGGCTGTCCAGATAACTCTTAAACGTTCCCAGTGTGTCCACCTCCACCACCTTGCCTGGCAGCGCATTCCAGGCCCCCACCACCCTCTGTGTAAAATATGTCCTTCTGATATCTGTGTTAAACCTCCCCCCCTTCACCTTGAACCTATGACCCCTCGTGAACGTCACCACCGACCTGGGGAAAAACTTTCCACCGTTCACCCTATCTATGCCTTTCATAATTTTATACACCTCTATTAAGTCTCCCCTCATTCTCCGTCTTTCCAGGGAGAACAACCCCAGTTTACCCAATCTCTCCTCATAACTAAGCCCCTCCATACCAGGCAACATCCTGGTAAACCTCCTCTGTACTCTCTCCAAAGCCTCCACGTCTTTCTGGTAGTGTGGCGACCAGAACTGGACGCAGTATTCCAAATGCGGCCGAACCAACGTTCTATACATCTGCAACATCAGACCCCAACTTTTATACTCTATACCCCGTCCGATAAAGGCAAGCATGCCATATGCCTTCTTTACCACCTTCTCCACATGTGACGTCACCTTCAAGGATCTGTGGACTTGCACACCCAGGTCCCTCAGCGTATCTACACCCTTCATCGTTCTGCCATTTATCGGAGAGCTCCTCCCTACATTATTTCTGCCAAAATGCATCACTTCGCATTCATCAGGATTGAACTCCATCTGCCATTTCTTTGCCCAAATTTCCAGCCTATCTATATCCTTCTGTAGCTTCTGACAATGCACCTCACTATCTGCAAGTCCTGCCAATTTTGTGTCGTCCGCAAACTTACTGATCACCCCAGTTATACCTTCTTCCAGATCGTTTATAAAAATCACAAACAGCAGAGGTCCCAATACAGAGCCCTGCGGAACACCACTAGTCACAGGCCTCCAGCCGGAAAAAGACCCCTCCATTACCACCCTCTGTCTTCTGTGACCAAGCCAGTTCTCCACCCATCTAGCCACCTCCCCCTTTATCCCATGAGATCCAACCTTTTTCACCAGCCTACCATGAGGGACTTTGTCAAATGCTTTACTAAAGTCCATATAGACGACATCCACGGCCCTTCCCTCGTCAACCATTCTGGTCACTTCTTGAAAAAACTCCACCAGGTTAGTGAGGCATGACCTCCCTCTCACAAAACCATGATGACTATCGTTAATGAGTTTATTCCTTTCTAAATGCGCATACATCTATCTCTAAGAATCTTCTCCAACAACTTCCCCACCACGGACGTCAAGCTCACCGGCCTATAATCACCCGGGTTATCCTTCCTACCCATCTTAAATAACGGGACCACATTAGCTATCCTCCAATCCTCTGGGACCTCACCTGCGTCCAGTGACGAGACAAAGATTTGCGTCAGAGGCCCAGCGATTTCATCTCTCGTCTCCCTGAGCAGCCTTGGATAGATTCCATCAGGCCCTGGGGATTTTTCAGTCTTTATATTCTCCAACAAACCTAACACTCCCTCCATTGTAATGGAGATTTTCTCCAACGGTTCAACACTCCCCTCCGAGACACTCCCAGTCAACACATCCGTCTCCTTTCTGAATACCGACGCAAAGTATTCATTTCGGATCTCCCCTACTTCTTTGGGCTCCAAGCATAATTCCCCACTTTTGTCCCTGAGAGGTCCGATTTTTTCCCTGACAACCCTTTTGTTCCTAACGTATGAATAAAATGCCTTGGGATTCTCCTTAATCCTGTCTGCCAAGGACATTTCGTGACCCCTTTTTGCCCTTCTAATTCCCCGTTTGAGTTCTTTCCTACTTTCTTTGTACTCCTCCAGAGCTCCCTCCGTTTTTAGCTGCCTGGACCTAACATACGCCTCTCTTTTCTTTTTGACCAGTCCCTCAATATCCCTGGTTATCCACGTTTCACGAATCCTACCCTTCCTCTCCATCTTTTTAACAGGCACATGCCTGTCCTGTAGCCCTAACAACTGTTCCTTAAAAGACTCCCACATGACAGATGTGGATTTACCCTCAAACAGCCTCTCCCAATCAAGAGCTGCCAATTTCTGACTAATCCCACTAAAGTTAGCCTTCCCCCAATCCAACACCTTACCCTTGGGACACCACTCATCCTTTTCCATCACTATCCTAAAGCTAACAGAATTGTGGTCACTATTTGCCACATGTTCCCCTACCGAAACTTTGAAGTCCTGACCGGGCTCATTCCCCAGTACGAGGTCCAGTATAGCCTCCTCTCTAGTCGGGCTATCTACATATTGTTCCAAAGAACCCTCCTGCACGCATTTTACAAATTCCTCCCCATTCAGAGTCCCAGCTCTCAGCGATTTCCAGTCTATACGAGGGAAATTGAAGTCTCCCACTACAACAACCCTATTTTTCCTGCACCTATCCAGTACCTCCTGACATATCCGTTCTTCCACTTCCCTTAGGCCGTTGGGGGGCCTGTAGTACACCCCCAACATAGTGACTGCGCCCTTCTTGTTTCTAAGCTCCACCCAGAGTGACTCGTTACACGACCCCTCTGAATTGTCCTCCCTCTGCACCGCTGTAATATGCTCTCCAACTAATACTGCCACTCCCCCACCTCTTTTGGCCCCTCCTCTGTCTCGCCTAAAACACTTGTACCCCGGAATATTCAGCTGCCAGTCCTGTCCCTCTTTCAACCAAGTCTCCGTCACCGCAACCACATCCGAATTCCTCGTGAGCATTAAGGCCCTAAGTTCGCCTTTCTTACCTGCTACGCTCCTTGCATTGAAGTATAAGCACTCCAGACCTCCAGGCCCAGTGAGGTCATCCTCCCCCAGAGTGCTCTACTTCTTTGCCTGCCTTGTCCCAGCCCCAAGCTCGTCCCCAGCCTCTACACTTGTAGACCTAATATTTTGATCCGCACCCCCCTGCCATACTAGTTTAACCCCCCCCCCCCCCCCCCGAACTGCACTAGCAAAACTCCCAGCCAGGATATTCGTGCCCTACCAACTTAGTTGTGACCCGGCCTTCTTGTACAGGTGCCATCCTCTCCTGAAAACTTCCCATTGATCTAGGAAAATGAAGCCCTCCCTCCTGGACCAGTCCTTTAGCCAGGCATTCCATTGTACTAACTCCCTATTCTTAGCCTCACTGGCACGAGGCATTGGGAGTAGCCCAGAGATGGCCACCCTGGAGGCCCTACATTTTAGTATATTTCCCAACTCCCAGAATTGCTCTCGTAGGATCCCCCTGCTCTTCCTATCTACGTCATTTGCACCAATGTATACAATGACATCCGTTTCTTTATCTTCCCCTTTTAAGATGCCTCCTATCCGCTCGGAGACATCCATGACCCCAGCACCAGGTAGGCAGACTACCATTCTGGAGTCCCGTTCGCACCCACAGAATCGCCTGTCCGTGCCTCTAACCGACACATCCCCCACCACTATTGCTCTCCTGACCCCTCTCTTTCCTTTCCGGGCCACAGAGCCTGACTCTGTGCCAGTGACCAAGTCACTGTGGCGTACCCGTGGAGAGTCATCCTCCTCCACACTATCCAAAACAATATACTTGCTTTGGAGTGGGACAACCACAGGTGACCCCTCCACTAATTGCTCACTCCCCTCCCCTCTCTCACCTGTCGCCGAGCCCTTCCTATTATGAGAGACAGCCACGGGAGTACTCTCTGGTACATTACCCTTCTGACCTTTACTCCTCCTAACTGTGACCCACGTGTCTTCCTCCCGATGCCCCGGTGTAACTAGTTCCCTCGAACTCATGTCAATTATTCTCTCATTCTCCCTGATTAGACCAAGGTCAGCAATCTGCAGCTCCAGTTCCGTGACACGGTCCCTCAGGAGCTGCAGTTCCACACACCTGGTGCAAATATGAACCTCCGGGAGGCTAGGTGTTTCCAGGAACTCCCACATCCCACACCGGAAGCACCGAACTGGCCTATCACTCATAGTTACCCTTATCCTATATAGGTTTGGATAAAAATAACTTACCTTACCTCGCCCTGTCCCCGAAGCCCCGTGAGCCAAAGCCCTTATAGCTCACACTCTGCTTCCCACACACTCCACTGCCCGCTCCCGACGCTGCCCGCTGTATACTGCAGCCTACCTTTTATACTTTGCGCGCTTAAAAACCCTTCCCAGACTCCTTAGCAGCCCACTTCCAGTTTTCACTTTAAATTTAAGAAAAATACGACTACAGAAGTAAAGGCCAAAAAAAACCCACACACTAACTGACTAATTAAATAAATAAATAATTCAATCTATCTCTCACCAGCACTCCTGCCTCCAATCACCCCCTCTCTGCTTGCTCCAGTGGAACAATGAGGGGGAACCTCCCAGGTAACTGACTTTTAAAGTTAAAATAACAACCCTTCCCAGACTCCTTAGCAGCCCACTTCCAGTTTTCACTTTAAACTTAAGAAAAATACGACTACAAAAGTAAAGTAAAAGTAAAGGAATCGAGGGATATGGTCCCTGGAAGGGTAGGGAGTTTTACTTCAGTCGGACAGCTTGGTCGGTTCAGGCGTGCAGAGCCGAAGGGCCTGTTCCGCTGCTGTAATTGTCCTTGTTCTTTGATCTTTCTTCAATTGTCATTTCTGAAGTTTATCGAGCATTTTTACCCCTATGCCCTTCCACATGTGTTCTTATTGCATCGGAAAGTAAATGTTTAAAATCCCGCGCATGAATCACATCTCTCAGACCTTCATACGTCTTGGCTATTTTCAAAGCCCTTATCCACTTGTCAAAATTCTTCGGTTTGATCCTTTCAAATTCTATGTACGTATGACAACGTTCTTCCTTAAATTTCGAACCCATTGTCTGTAGACGTCTACAGCTCAGATGCACCCACGATGGCGTTTTGCATCATGATTCCCAGTTACCTCTTCTGATAGTGACGCACACTTGCTGTACTTACAAACTTATTTTTCTTCTTTATCCTTCTAATCAAACCTTGACAACGCTTGCACATATTTAAATTGATCCCCACTTGGCCTTTGGCTTAGATGGTCTCGCTCTTCCTCAACGCCTGCATCAGTAGTCCCAAACTATACGTTTCCCTTTACCTCCGCCATTTTAATTGACGTTCACTTCTTATTTCCGGTTCCCGAATTTGATATGCTCTCTCTTTTTCCGCTTTTTCCCCCCTTTCTTTTGGCGCCGTGTGGGTGGCACGGTGGCACAGTGACTAGCACTGATGCCTCACAGCATCAGGGACCCAAGTTCGATTCCCGACTTGGATCACAGTCTGTGTGGAATTTGCACATTCTTCCTGTGTTTGCTTGGGTTTCCACCGGGTGCTCTGGTATCCTCCCACAGACCAAAGATGTGCAGGTTAGGTGAGTTGGCCATGCTAAATTATCCCTCATACCCAAACAGGGTATGGAGACTAGGGGATTTTCACAGGAACTTCATTATAGTGTCAATGTAAGTCTGCTTGTGACTAATAAATAAACTTGACTTTAAGTCTTAGGGCTATCCTTTCATTTACTTTTTCCTCAGCCTACAATTTAAGCTGTACTATCTCTTCTTCTATCTCGACTTCAAACTGTTTCAATTCTTTTGCTTGTTGTTCTTCCATTTCTCTGTCTTTTCCTGCTGCAATTGCATCCTCTTACTTGGCTTTGGTGATCTCTCTCATTCATTGCTTAGAATTCGAGCTGCTTCATTTCAAATTGACTTCTAGCCACTAACAAAGATTCTGACTGTGTTTCTGGCATTTTAAATGCTGAGCTATCGCCACAATTATCTGTTACCCTTCCTTGCGCCGTCAGGTGATATCAACTGCAACATTTTTGCCTATTCCAAAATCTTCATTTTCGTCACCTCTTGCAAACCACCCTCATTGATTTCTTCCACCCTGAGAACTCCTTAGCCTCCGAATAAACCTTTATTTCACAAGTTATTCCTATTTCAACCTGAATAGAAGCTCTGAAATGAAGACACAAATATGCTCACCACTCACTGTCTTTGAGTCCAAAAATCTTAAAGAAATCAAGGAAGATACATTTTAATCCCGGATATGCCCCCTGTTCTTATAATCTATGTCAGAAACTCCAATGCATTTTATGATTTCAGCCTAGAACATATGTTTTGCACTTTGAAATTTGCTCGGATAAGCATGAGATGTTTCTCTTCAGGCATGATTCAAGTGGCCCTCTAAGGAGCTTATAGAAAACACATTTTATTTGAGAATAGTTAACACATAGAAAGCAAATTAGCAATAACTTGTATCAACTACAAATAACGAAACACCAACCACGATTTGTAGAAACCTTAACAACTAAATGGATTCTTCAATTTCAACAAGCCCCATAAACAGACACACTCTTTGGGTTAGCACAGGAAGCACTCATTCTCACGTTTTGTTATTGGGTTCTGCAGCTGATTTAAAGCACAGGCAGGCATGCTTGAAGTCAGAACAACTTCCCAAAATACCAGGGACAGGGATCCAGAACACTGCATCCAGCCCGAAATCCACACCCTTCTTACTAATCAGCAATCAAACTGACACTAAGCATATTGGGTGAAAAAAAAGAACTATCCCACCTGGTCTGTGAATCAATCTTCCTATCGCACTTCAAACGCTCATAAACTCATAGAAAGACATATTTCTAAAAAATACATGAAAGATGGATGTAGGGAACAGATGGTGAGGTACATTTCAGGCCAGGGAAAGATCAGCCATGATGGGATTGAATAGCAGAGCAGGTTCGAAAGTTTAAATTTGCTTCCTTCTGCTCGTAATTTCTCTGAAGTTGTACAAGTCATTTGGCTTCAGAAAGACTGAAATATCCTGTGCCCTTTCGGATAAAAGTACATAAGAACATAAGAACTAGGAGCAGGAGTAGGCCTTCTGGCCCCTCGACCCTGCTCCGTCATTCAATAAGATCATAGCTGATCTTTTTGTGGACTCAGCTCCACTTACCCGCCCGCTCAACATAACCCTTAATTCCTTAACTGTTCAAAAATGTATCTATCCTTGCCTTAAAAACATTCAATGAGGTAGCCTCAACTGCTTCACTGGGCAGGGAATTCCACAGATTCACAACCCTTTGTGTGAAGAAGTTCCTCCTCAAATCAGTCCTAAATCGGCTTTCCCTTATTTTGAGGCTATGTCACCTCGTTCTAGTTTCACCCGCCAGTGGAAACAACTTACCTGCTTCTGTCTTATCTATTCCCTTCATAATCTTAAAAGTTTCTATAAGATCTCCCCTCATTCTTCTGAATTCCAAAGAGTATAGCCCCAGTCTACTGAGTCTCTCCTCAAAAGCCAATCCTCTCAACTCCGCAATCAACCAAGTGAATCTCCTCTGCACCCCCTCCATTGCCAGTATATCCTTTCCCAAGTAAGGAGACCAGAACTGTAGACTGTACTCCGGGTGTGGCCTCACCAGCACCTTATACAGCTGCAACATAATCTCGCTGTTTTTAAACTCCATCCCTCAAGCAATTAAGCACAAAATTGCATTCGCCTTCTTACTTGCTGCATCTGCAAACCAACTCCTTGAGATTCCTGCACAAGGAGACACAGGTCCCTCTGCACAGCGGCATGCTGCAATTTTTTTACCATTTAAATAATAGTCAATTTTGCAACTTTTCCTACCAGTCAACCAGTCCTGCCAGTCAACTTTGAGTAAATCAAGTCTTGAGAAAAAAAACAAGATTGTCTCACCTTCTCAATGCAGTCGGTCAACCGAGGAATAGAATGACCCTGATTTTGTAACAGCATTAATTTATCTGGAGTCCACACATAATTATTTTCCGATCTGCATTTTGTCCTCTCACGATGGGTGAACTCCCCTCGCTGAAAGCCAATTTAATTATCTCATTTTGAGCATACTTTCAATCTCCTTTTGAAACTGCGCTAATTTTCGAGTGTGAAATCGGTAAGGATGCTGTTTAATTGGAACAGCATTTCCCTCATCTACATCAGGTATAACAATTCAAGCAAGTGCTACTTATTCCCATTTACCTGTCCATGTGATATCAATCAATCTTCCAGGTCATTTCGATTTTCAACGAGAAGGTAACTCAATCATTTATCCCAATTTCTGAGAACATCCTCGTCATCGGTTTCAATTTGAGAAATGGCAAATTCAGTGTCGTGTATACCCGGTTCTTCACTCTGAGCTATCACCACAAAAACATCCTTCTTCTGCTTTCCTCATCTATCCAAATACATTTTAAGCATTTACACATGACACAGTCTGTGACCTTTCCTTCTAGTTGGCGTTCTTATCAAATAATTCACCTTACTCAATTTACTTTCTATTTGATAAAGCCAATAAACCTTGCTTTTAAAAGATTCACCTGGCACTGCTGGCAATACGAAGATGTTATCCCCACTAGTATAACGACAGAATTTTGATTCTTATTCGATTTCTCTTTCATCTAATGCTGTGCCTGTTTTAAATGTTACCTGGCCAATTCACCTGCAGTATTCAACATTTCCCTCAAATTTGACACATCATGTTGCCTGGATTGAGTGGCATGCCTCATGAGGATAGGCTGAGGGAGCTCGGTCTTTTCTCCTTGGAGAGACGTAGGATGAGAGGAGACCTAATAGAGGTATATAAGATGTTGAGAGGCATAGATCGGGTGAACTCTCAGAGGCTTTTTCCCAGAGTGGAAATGGCTGCTACGAGGGGACACAGGTTCAAAGTGCTGGGGGGTAGGCACAGGGGAAATGTTAGGGGGAAGTTTTTCACACAGAGAGTGTGGGCGAGTGGAATCGGCTGCCGTCAGTGGTGCTGGAGGCAAACTCAATCGGGTCTTTTAAGAAACTCCTGGATGATACCATGGGACTTAATAGGATGGAGGGTTATAGATAGGCCTAAATGGTAGGGATAAGTTCGGCACAACTTTTGGGGCCGAAGGGCCTCTTTTGTGCTGTAGTTTTCTACGTTTCAATTTTTCCATCATCCAATAATGAATTCTCAGAACACTGACTCACCAGTTACTCCTCAACCATTTTTAAGTGGCCCTCTTACCTCATGATCAAAAGTCAATTAAAGTGGTCTGAATTAGTTTCACTCATTAGGTGCATTCCTAATTGCAAAGAAAACAAATAGAATTCCTTTATCCGAATCCTCTGGATAATCTTCACAAAAATACCTCAAAATTGATTTTAAATTTTCATGCCACCGATCTAACGCTCCCTGTGATTCTGGATGGTCTACAGTCGATTTACACTGCTTCACTCCCAAGCTAACCATAGCCTCCTTGATTAACTCTGTGATATGGTACAAACTAATATTGACATGATGGGAAAGGTGGCTCCTTCCTCGAGGTGATACGAACAAAAAACCACAGAACAAGGCAGCTGCTAAACCATTTGATCCTCGCCCAAACTAGTAAGCTTAAACTAAGGCTGACTCTGCTTATCTTAGGTAAGTGAAGTAATAAAACAATATAAGGCCAACTGGCCTGATCTCAGGGTGTTTTAACAAGTGCCCTAGAACTACGTACATAAAACAAGGCCAACTGGTCTGGTCTCAGGGTGTTTTGAGAAATGCTTTAGAACTACGTACATGAACAAGATAAGGTCGGAGGTGAGGGAGTCACCGAACCATTTTGTTCCTTCAATGGACAATATAATGTTATTATTGATAAGACCGAGGGGCTCGGAAGTCACGCTGAGATGCCACTTGTATTGACGTTGCTACTAATTGTTTTATTGCTCATTTTCCCGCGTAAGCCTTTGTCACAAAACCAGATACTGATTTTGTATAAATTGTGGACTGTTTCTGAGGCTCGGCGCGGACTTGGTGGAGGAATTAGCAGCTGTTCCAACTGCTCTCTGACCTCAAGTCTGAGCCATCCTCTGCATGCACAGCTTCGTTATTAAATGCTTGTTATTTTGACGAGAACGAATTTGTCGAGTCTGTGTTTTACAAGTAATTATCAGGAAAAAAGTTACACTTCAACAACTCTGGTGTAAAAAAAATTACTTTTGACCTGATTGTATTGATATGGGTAATCCAGAACTCATATATAAAAGTCAGCAATTCCTCTGCACTCCTTTTAGCGGTAATATTGTTTAATGAAATGGCCTCTGGAATACTATGAGCCTTTTCCATTCAAATCAAAAGACAGTGATTCCCGCTTCTCGTTTTAGTGAGGGGTCCTACACAAATAGTAAAGACCATGCAAAATGTTCCTCAAATACTGGAATGGTTATTCAGGGCTTTAGCGGTGCTGGAGCTTTCCCTCTTGTTGGTGGGTACGTGAGGTGACCAATACTGTCAGGAAATTTCAATAAAAGATTCATGAAGCCAATGCCTCTTAAGCAAAGCCATATCTTTATTTAACCAGCAGCTTCTTGGAGGTGACCCGAGGATCGAGTGAGCTTTGAAATGCACCAATCTCATCACTTTGATTAGATCTGAAGTTTACAATTCAAAACGGATAAATTATAGTTTTTCTATCAATCATTACCACGTTAACCTAGTTTAAAATCATCTTCTTTGATATGCACAGATCAAGAATAGTCTTTGTCACTGACCTCAGCAGATTGCATTTTACCATTCCGCATAATGTTATCTATTTTGTCCATTAAAACCAGACAAGAACTCCCATCGTGGCTGAAGTTACTTCCCCGTTGCCAGGTTACCCTAAACACTCTCGATAAGGGTCAAAGTGTACATTCCCAACAGATCATTGCCAAACTGGATAGACACGTGATCACGCATCAGAGCACGTGTTCCTTCCAGAGCCTATTCATGAAGATGTAACATGTGTTCCTGCACAAGATACTTTATGATATGATTCTTGCTTACTATCGGCTTCCCAAAGTTTTGGCTCTGACTGTTTTGTTCCACTTGGGCTATCTGCTCCCTTTCCTTTTTTCTTATCTGAATTCAAGCAGATCCACTTCATTTTCTTGCTAAAATTCAAACTGTTTCAATGATGTTGCTTGCTGTTACTCCCTTTCTTTTATTTCGAATTCAAACTGCTTTAATTCTTCTTCATGATCCAGCTTTTTCATTTGTCGTTGAACTCCAGCCATTTCGAATGATTCTGAATGTATGTTTGGCAATTTTAGATGCTGTGTAATTGCCAGAATTATCTCCCCTTTTCCTTACACTGTTAGCGAATGTCAACTGCAACTCTTTTGCCAATTCCAAAAGTTTTGTTTCATTCACCTTTTGCAAAACAATCTGCATGAATTCTTCCACTCCCAGGAATTTCCTAGCCTCTGAAAGAGCCATTTTTTCACAAGTCATCCCTATTTAAACCTGAATACAGCATCTGAAATGATAACACACATGTGCTCACCACCCACTGCCTTGAAGTCCCCTAATCAAAAATATATATAGGAATATAGATTTCAATCTTTCAAAGAGCAGCCAAATGTTCTAATCCAGATCAGAAACTCCAGAGTGTAAGAAGATTAATGATAGCACCAAGAAAAATAGGGTGGCAATAGACGGAGACTTTAACTTTCCCAACATTGAATTGTCAGGCCATTCTATTTGGGGCTTGGATGGAGAGCGAATTTGCGAGTGTATTCAGGATGAATTTCTCATTCAGTATGTGGAAGGCCCCACTGGAGAGGGGCCAAACTTGTCCTTTTCGTGGGAAATAAGGGAGGGCAGGTGACAGAATAGTTATCGAGCAATCACTTTTGGACCAGCGACCAGAATTCCAATATATTTAAGGGCTGACCCAAAAGTGGAAATTCTAATTTGGGGCAAGGCCAATTTTGATGGTATTAGACAGGAAATTTCAGAAGTTGCTTGGGGGAGCCTGTTGGCAGGCAAAGGGACATCTGGTAAAAGGGAGGCTTTCAAAAGTGTGTTAACATGGGTTCATGGTAAGCATATTACTTTTAGAGTGAAGGGCAAGGCTGGTAGAAGTAGGCAATCCTGGATGACTCGGGATATTGAGGCCATGGTCAAGAAGAAGAAGGACGCATTTGACTTGGATCAATTGGGATCCCTTGAAGGAATAGGCGGTGTTGGAGTATAATTAGCAGAGAAATCAGGAGGGCAAAAAGTGGACACGAGATTGCTTAAGCATATCAAGAAAATGAGAACTCAAAGAGCTTCTACTAATACGTAAAGGGCAAAAGTGTAACAAGCGAGAGAGTAGGGACTCAGAAGGGTCCGCAAGAGATGGTTGAGATCCTAAATCAACATTTCCAATTAATGAAACATATTTATTCGTAACAAGTAAGGCTTACATAACACTGCGAATGAAGTTACTGTGAAATTCTCGTAGTCGCCACGGTCCGGCGCCTGTTCGGGTCAATGGACCTAGACAGCACGTTTTTTAGAATGTGGGACGTAACCGGAGCACCTGGAGGAAACCCACGCAGACAAGCGGAGAACGTGCAAACTCCACACAGACAGTGACCGAAGCAGGGAATCAAAGCTGGATCCTTGGCACTGTGAAGCAGCGGTGCTAATCACTGTGCTACCGTGCCGTCAGTATTTGCTGCTGAGAAAGCGGGAGATGTGGTTTTCATGGACTTCAGAAAGGCGTTCGACAAGGTCCCTCATGCAAGACTTCTCGAGAAAGTGAGAGGGCATGGGATCCAAGGGGCTGTTGCCTTGTGGATCCAGAACTGGCTTGCCTGCAGAAGGCAGAGAGTGGTTGTAGGTGGGTATTTTTCTGAATGGAGGTCGGTCACCAGTGGAATGACCTGGATGAGGAAGTGGAGGGATGGGTTGGTAAGTTTGCTGACGACACCAAGGTAGGTGGTGTTGTGGATAGTTTGGAGGGATGTCAGAAGTTGCAGCGAGACATAGATAGAATGCAAGACTGGGCGGAGAAGTGGCAGATGGACTTCAACCCGGATAAGTGTGTAGTGATCCATTTTGGCAGATCCAATGGGATGAAGCAGCAGTATAATATGAAGGGTACCATTCTTAGCAGTGTAGAGGATCAGAAGGACCTTGGGGTCCGGGTCCATAGGACTCTTAAATCGGCCTCGCAGGTGGAGGATGCGGTCAAGAAGGCGTACGGCGTACTAGCCTTCATTAATCGAGGGATTGAGTTTAGGAGTCGGGAGATAATGCTGCAGCTTTATAGGACCCTGGTTAGACCCCACTTGGAGTACTGCGCGCAGTTCTGGTCACCTCATTACAGGAAAGATGTTGAAGCCATTGAAAGGGTGCAGAGGAGATTTACAAGGATGTTGCCTGGATTGGGGGGCATGCCTTATGAGGATAGGTTAAGGGAGCTTGGTCTCTTCTCCCTGGAGAGACGACGGATGAGAGGTGACCTGATAGAGGTTTACAAGATGTTGAGAGGTCTGGATAGGGTAGACTCTCAGAGGCTATTTCCAAGGGCTGAAATGGTTGCTACGAGAGGACACAGGTTTAAGGTGCTGGGGGTTAGGTACAGAGGAGATGTCAGGGGTAAGTTTTTCACTCAGAGGGTGGTGGGTGAGTGGAATCGGCTGACGTCGGTGGTGGTGGAGGCAAACTCGTTGGGGTCTTTTAAGAGACTTCTGGATGAGTACATGGGATTTAATGGGATTGAGTGCTATAGATAGGCCGAGAGGTAGGGATATGATCAGCGCAACTTGTGGGCCGAAGGGCCTGTTTGTGCTGTGGCTTTCTATGTTCTATGTTCTATGGATCTGTTCTGGGACCCTTGCTGTTTGTCATTTTCATAAATGAGCTTGATGAGGAAGTGGAGGGATGGGTTGGTAAGTTTGCCGACGATACGAAGGTTGGTGGTGTTGTGGATAGTTTGGAGGGATGTCAGAAGCTGCAGCGTGACATAGATAGGATGCAAGACTGGAAGACTGGGTGGAGAAGTGCCAGATGGCCTTCAACCCGGATAAATGTGTAGTGGTCCATTTTGGCATGTCAAATGGGATGAAGGAGTACAATATAAAGGGAAAGGCTCTTAGTACGGTAGAGGATCAGAAGGACCTTGGGTTCCGGGTTCATAGGACTCTTAAATCGGCCTCGCAGGTACACGAGGTGGTTAAGCAGGCGTCTGGTGTGCTGACCTTCATCAATCGAGGGATTGAGTTTAGGAGTCGGGAGATAATGATGCAGCTTTTTAAGACCCTCGTCAGACCCCACTTGGAGTACTGTGCTCAGTTCTGGTCGCCTCATTACAGGAGGGATGTGGAAATTATTGAAAGTGTGCAGAGAAGATGTACAAGGATGTTGCCTGGATTGCATTATGAGGATAGGTTGAGGGAACTCGGTCTTTCCTCCTTGGAGAGACGAAGGATGAGAGGTCACCTGATAGAGGTGGACAAGATGTTGAAAGGTATAGATCGGGTGGATTCTCGGAGGCTTTTTCCCAGGGCTGAAATGATTGCGACGAGAGAAAACAGGTTTAAGTTGCTGGGGAGTAGGTACAGAGGAGATGTCAGGGGTACGTTTTTCACTCAGAGGGTGGTGGGTGAATGGAATCGGCTGCCGTCACTGGTGGTGGAGGCAAACTCGATAGGGTATTTTCAGACACTTCTGGATGGGTATATGGGACTTAATAGGATTGAGGGTTATAGGTAAGCCGATATGTAAGCAGAGGTGGGTCGGGACACGACCGGCGCAACTTGTGGGCTAAAGGGCCTGTTTGTGCTGTAGTTTTTCTATGTTCTATGTTCTGAAGCAATGGATTCAGTAAACTTGGGGAAATAAATAGTGATGTCTTGAGAAGAGTACCTATTACAGAGAAGGAGGTGCTGGAATCTTAAAACGCATAGAGTAGGGGAGAGCTCAGACCAAAGGTTTGAGATGTGTTTACATTAATGCCAGGAGAATAGTGAATAAAGGGGATGAGCTGAGAGCGTGGATCGATGCCTGGAAGTGTGATGTGGTGGCCATTACGGAGACTTGGATGTCTCAGGGACAGGACTGGATACTACAGGTGGCAACAGTAACAGGATTGATGATGGAGAGGATATGGGGTCAGATTTCAGCTCAGGGTAAATTAGTTAACAGAGGTTTCAATCATTGTGAACTAACCTTAGGTACAGGGATGGCGTCAGTAAATAGGGAAAAGAGATTGGGAGAACCATTGAAGTCAATGCCATGTTCCCATAACTCAAGTGACAAAGACAGTCGTACATTGAAAGATAGTTTACAAACATAATCGCTGATATAGAGGCTTACCCGATACGACAATGGGAGAAATTTAGATAATCTGAGCCATCAAATACACAGAAACAGTTTTCGCTGTTTTGTCGGGTTCATTAATGGACATAGAGACACAACAGCAACGGTAACAACAGTAGCAGTGCAGAACAAATGAGAAGATCAGGAATAAAGTCAAATAGGGTTTACAGAAGTAAGTACTGGACTTGACGCTTACCAGGGACACCAATCATAGCCAGGATGGGAAAATAAAATCCTTTAACAATGTAGAGTACAACTTCAATCCGGTTTAATAATGATAGCCGATAAAATCCATCACATGTGATGTAATAAATAGCATGGGTGAAAGTGCCAGGAGTATAAAAACAAATAGGCGGTGGGAGTGGCGGGGGTGGTGGGGGTGGAATGTTCCGATGCATTGTTCCCAGATTCTGATCCATTGTTAAAGCGTTCCAGTTCATTGTTCTCAGATTCTGCTCTCTCCTCCCACTGTCTCTGCAACTGATAATCTCTGTTAGTGTCGGAGTTGACGCTCCCCTGACTCGATGGAATAAGACACTGAAACGGAATCCATGATTAATAGAAGAAGGAAAACCTCCAGTGACACTGCCCAGATCCATGGAGACTGATATTAATCACAGTCACTGAACAAACAGCTTCAATTCACCCCATTCAATCCACCACTTTTTATGTCACAAAATACAACAGTAACCCGGTCTGCATGAGATGACAAGGGCCAGGGAGGGATGGAAAGACGGAAATAACAGAGGGTCCGACCATAAACTTTCAATCTTCAACGGATATTGGAGTGGGCCCTGAATTATCATGGCTGTGGGTTTTAGATGAGGATACCATTTGTCAGGATTGATAGAGACTGCTGAAATCTCCGCTGTTTTTAACACATTCAGTCCAGCACCCAACGTTATTTTAAATAAGCAGAAACAAAGCCAAAAGGATTTTTGCCTGAGAAGAATGAAAAAAGGCTTTGATGTGAACTTGGGCACAAGCAAATGTAAACACTCATTAGATGTAACCAGCCGTTTTTTTTTCTGAATCTATTCAGTCATGATTGGTTCTACAACATCTCATATTGCTTTAAGTGGAAACCCACTTATCCGACCCTCAATGACACTTACAGGATTTTTTTGGGAACAAGGAATATCCATAGCTACCTATTGGATGGAAAGAATCATGTTTCCTTGGATATGTAGTCCCATATATATATCATTCTTTTCGGATTTCGTTTGGGAGAGATCGACGTGTCCTTGTGAGAATACACAAATTCGTTGGTACAATGATGCCCCCGTTTGCATATGAAAGAATGTTAACTGACATTGAAGCTGTTAAGTCGGTTTTGAATCAGGTTGCCAATGACACTGCTGCAGCTCACATTGAGTGAAGTGATGAAATGGTTGCAATGTGGACTGTTGTGCTATAGAATTGAACGACACGAGTCTTCATTTTGGTGGCTAAGCGTGGAGCGTGTGCTTTGATTGGAATGAAGTGTTGCACATACATACCTGACACTTCAGAGAAGAGAACGAATTTGGTCACACGCAGGTCGAAAAACTTAAACGACAGACATAACTTTCCTTGTGAAACTGGACAACTGGCTGGATGGGTTATTTGGTGTCACACATTATGCAAGGGCTAGTGTTTTTCTTCATTACTATCTTAATGTTCATTGTGATTTTACAATGTTTTAAATGCTGCTGTTGTTTAGCAGCAAATCCATAGTAGGTGCAGCAGCAGAGGCGTCGATCCTGGTGGACAAGGAACTGTCCGTATTACCAAGCGCTCCTCCAGCATATGCGAATATGTATTGTCTGACATCTACCTAAAGGACGACATGAGATAATATTGTTTTTTTCTTGGGATTTTTAGTATTAGTGAGGATAATGTTTTAAATGCAGTTATATAAAACTTATATAACATTAGCAGTGACTATCAAATTTAAGAAGGAAGACATCATGAACTAATCACCTCTTAAATTTTAGGCTATTTTATTTACTGGCCCTAGTATTGGGCTCGCCAATGGTCAGAAGGGGGGATGGATGTGGGGCACTCCTCATAGGCTCACACGATTTTTAAACATTAGACCAGTGATTCCCAAAGGGCGTGGCGCACCACACTGGTGCGGCGAGAGAGGATAGCAAGTATGGCGGGAAGATTCAAAGACAATCAAAGAAACATTTAAACATAGATCGATATTTTTCCAAACTGAGAGCAAGTGCATCAAGTGATGCTGAGGACGATCCGAGTCCACGTTGTGATCCAGAATCGCCGTTCGAACAGAGTGCTGAAGAAGAGTCGTTTAATTCTACACCAGTAGCAGGCCCAAGCAAACCTCCAAAAAATAAAGTTTTTCGACAATATATGGATAGCTATCTGAGTCTCGGTTTCACGTGAACTGGCGATGAAAAGGCACCTTGGCGTATGGATTTGATCTGTGGTGAGAAGCTTTCCAATTCCAATATGGTCTCAAGCAAGATGAAAAGACATGTTTGTCAAAACATGGAAATCTGGCAAACAAGGATAGAACATAGAACAGTACAGCACAGAACAGGCCCTTCGGCCCACGATGTTGTGCCGAGCTTTGTCTGAAACTCAGATCAAGCTATTTCCTCCCTATCGTCCCGAAGTACTCCATGTGAATATCCAATAGCTTCTGAAATGTTCCTAAAGTTTCTGACTCCACTATCCCTGCAGGCAGTCCATTCCACACCCCAACCACTCTCTGCGTAAAGAACCTACCTCGGACATCCTTCCTATATCTCCCACCATGAACCCTATAGTTATGCCCCCTAGTTACCGCTCCATTCACCCGGGGAAATAGTCAATATTTTGAAAGGCTTTTGGAACAGCAGAAATGCCAACGATCATATTTCGAAAAACGAAAGACAGTCTCAGATAAGATGCAGATTGTATCTTAACTAGTGGCTGAATTGATTGCTCAACAGACAAAACCACATACAATAGCTGAAAAATTGATTCAGACTGCCTGCAGCTTGATTGTGAAAACTGTGTTTGGTGATGATGCTGAGCGAGAAGTTATGGAAATTCCTTTGTCTGATAATACATTTCGCAGAAGAATAGTTGATATATCAGCTAATATTGAGGAGTGTGTTTCCGAAAGTATGAAGAATTCTAAATTCTCCATTCAATTTGATGAATCGACCGACATTAGTGGAAAAACACAGTTGCTTGCCTGTATCAGACTCATTCACAATGACGAAATAATCACACAGTTTCTATTTTGCAAAGAACTTGAAAAACATACCAGAGGATAAGATATTTTCGAAACCTTGTCTGAGTGTTTGGAAAAAGTTGAGATTTAATGGGAATCTTGTACTGGAATTTGTACACATGGAGCACCATGTATGACAGGGAATGTGAGGGGCTTGGCAGCACTCATCAAACAGAACAATCCAGTTGTAATATCAACTCACTGTTTTTTACACAGACAGGCATTAATCACCAAGATCCTTGTAGCTGATTTGAAGTTGGTTCTAGATCAGACTGTGCGCATTGTGAAATTCATCAAAGCAAAACCACTAATGGCGCGATTATTTACGCAATTCTGCAAAGGCATGGAATCAAAACATCAATGCCTAATTCTGCATTCGGAGATTCGCTGGATGTCCAGCGGAAAAGTTTTAAATCAGATGTTGGAACTGAAGAACGAATTAAGAGAATTTTGGGAACAGGAATGAGCTGAAAAAGGGGCTTAGGAGAGCTAGGAGGGGACATGAGAAGTCCTTGGCGGGTCGGATCATGGAAAACCCCAAGGCTTTTTACTCTTATGTGAGGAATAAAAGAATGACCAGGGTGAGGTTAGGGCCGGTCAAGGACAGTCGTGGGAACTTACGTATGGAGTCAGTAGAGATAGGCGAGATGATAAATGAATACTTTTCTTCAGTGTTCACCAAGGAGAGGGGCCATGTTTTTGAGGAAGAGAAGGTGTTAAAGGCTAATAGGCTGGAGGAAATAGTTGTTTGGAGGGAGGATGTACTGGCAGTTTTGAATAAACTGAAGGTCGATAAGTCCCCTGGGCCTGATGAAATATATCCTAGGATTCTTTGGGAGGCAAGGGATGAGATTGCAGAGCCTTTGGCTTTGATCTTTGGGTCCTCAGTGTCCACGGGGATGGTGCCAGAGGACTGGAGAGTGGCGAATGTTGTTCCTGTTTTAAGAAAGGGAATAGAAATGACCCTGGTAATTATAGACCAGTTAGTCTTACTTCGGTGGTTGGTAAATTGATGGAAAAGGTCCTTAGGGATGGGATTTACGACCATTTAGAAAGAGGCAGATTAATCCGGGAAAGTCAGCACGGATTCGTGAAGGGCAAGTCGTGCCTCACAAATTTGATTGAATTTTTTGAGGAGGTAACTAAGTGTGTTGATGAAGGTAGGGTAGTTGATGTCATATACATGGATTTCAGTAAGGCGTTTGATAAGGTCCCCCATGGTCGGCTTATGATGAAAGTAAGGAGGTGTGGGATAGAGGGAAAGTTGGCCGATTGGATAGGTAACTGGCTATCTGATCGAAGACAGAGGGTGTTGGTGGATGGAAAATTTTCGGACTGGAGGTGGGTTGCTAGCGGAGTGCCACAGGGATCAGTGCTTGGTCCTCTGCTCTTTGTGATTTTTATTAATGACTTAGAGGAGGGGGCTGAAGGGTGGATCAGTAAATTTGCTGATGACACCAAGATTGGTGGAGTAGTGGATGAGGTGGAGGGCAGTCGTAGGCTGCAAAGAGACATAGATAGGATGCGAAGCTGGGCTGAAAAATGGCAAATGTAGTTTAACCCTGATAAATGTGAGGTGATTCATTTTGGTAGAACTAATTTGAATGTGGATTACAGTGTCAAAGGTAGGGTTCTGAAGACTGTGGAGGAACAGAGAGATCTTGGGTCCATATCCACAGATCTCTAAAGGTTGCCACTCAAGTGGATAGAGCTGTGAAGAAGGCCGATAGTGTGTTAGCTTTTATTAACAGGGGGTTGGAGTTTAAGAGCCGTGGGGTTATGCTGCAACTGTACAGGACCTTGGTGAGACCACATTTGGAATATTGTGTGCAGTTCTGGTCACCTCACTATAAGAAGGATGTGGAAGCGCTGGAAAGAGTGCAGAGGAGATTTACCAGAATGCTGCCTGGTTTGGAGGGTCGGTCTTATGGGGAAAGGTTGAGGGAGCTAGAGCTGTTCTCTCTGGAGCGGAGGAGGCTGAGGGGAGACTGAATAGAGGTTTATAAAATGATGAAGGGGATAGATAGAGTGAACGTTCAAAGACTATTTCCTCGGGTGAATGGAGCGGTAACTAGGGGGCATAACTATAGGGTTCATGTTGGGAGATATAGGAAGGATATCACAGGTAGGTTATTTACGCAGAGAGTGGTTAGGGTGTGGAATGGACTGCCTGCAGTGATAGTGGAGTCAGACACTTTTGGAACATTTAAGCGGTTATTGGATAGGCACATGGAGCACACCAGGATGATAGGGAGTGGGATAGCTTGATCTTGCTTTCAGATAATGCTCGGCACAACATTGTGAGCCGAAGGGCCTGTTCTGTGCTGTTCTGTTCTATGTTCTGTGTTCTATGTTCTAAGAAGGGAACCCAATGCACCACCAACTGGATGACAATGACTGGTGTGCAAAGCTGGCATATTTGGCCGATATATTTTCCCGGTTGAATGTGCTCAATGCCAGGATGCAAGGCCGCGATGACAATATCCTCACAACTACAGACAAACTAACTGCATTAAAAAAAAACTTCAGCTCTGGCTCGGAAAAGCGATGCAACATAACCTCCAAATGTTCCCACTGGTAAAAAGATTTAAAACGAGCAATGAATTGTCCGGCCTCACACAGGAACATCTTGCAACACTGGTAGAAAAGATTGATCATTACGTCCCATCGTTGTCTACAGAATAATTCGACTCGGTTAGAGACACCTTTGCGAATTCCAGCTCTTCAGGTCTGACATTGGATGAGGCGGAGGAAATGGCCTGCATTTCGAGAGATCGCACCTTGAAAATGAAACACGGGAGTATGCCACTGGACTCTTTTTGGATATACAACCAGAAACAATATCCACGCATCTCTTCAAGAGCATTAGCTATTCTTCACAACATATTGTTGTGAACAGGGATTATCAGTTCTGACAAATATCAAAGACCAGGAAAGAGAAAGGCTTATTTGTGTTGATGAGCAGATGAGAGCTTGTTTGTCTCAAATTAGACCTAATATAAATGAGATTACCCGACAAAAACAAGCTCACACCTCTCATTGAGTTTGTATGCTTACTTAAGGTTACATCTGTAAGAGGCTCGTCTATAAGTACATTTTGGGAATGAATCATGTTTTTATGTAGCTGCATTGTTTTATACATTCTGGATGTCCCATGATCATATTATAAAGTAGTTATGTTCTATGTTATGAATCAAGCACTGCGAGGAGTTGTTTTTTTAAAAATGTTTTTCTTACCAATAAAAAATTCGGTGTTGCGCGAGCAAATTTTTATTCCGAACGTGCGGCCCAGTGAAAAAATGTTTGGGAACCACTGGCTTACATTAACACTGCAATGAATGCACTGTGAAAATACCCTAGTTACCACACTCCGGCGCCTGTTCGGGTATACAGAGGGAGAATTTAGCATAGCCAATGCACCTAACAATAACGTCTTTCAGACTGGAGGATGAAACCACAGCACCCGGAGGAAACCCACTCAGACATGGGGGGAACGTGCAGACACCGCACAGACAGTGACCAAATCCAGGAGTCAAACCCGTGTCCCTGGCGCTGTGAGACAGCGGTGCTAACCATTGTGCCACTATGCCACCTTGAATTAAGAACAATTGGAAACTTCCACTTGGCAGAGGCGGGAAAAAACATCACGTCGACAGAGCCAATGAAAACAATTGTAGCATCGCTGAAAATTGCATTTGGAGCAAGTAGCTTGATGGATAGACATACCAGGTACCCCAACAATCGCAAGGAATGAATAGTACACGTACTGAATAATGAAAAGTGCATATTCGAACCGATGTTTTAATAATGACACATTGTAATATGTAGAAACATACCAAATGTAAGACGATAAACTCTTGCCGTTTGAACAAACAAAGAACTAAGAACAAAACAGCCCTCCCAGACTGTGCCGTTCCTTTGTCCAACTCGGCCAATCGTTTGTATCCCTCCATTCCTATGCTGCTCATGTGACTATCCAGGTAAGTCTTAGGCGATGTCAGGGTGGCTGCCTCCACCACCCTACTCGGCAGCGCATTCCAGGCCCCCGCCACCCTCTGTGTAAAAAACAATCCTCTCATACCTGAGTTATACTTCGCCCCTCTCACCTTGAGCCCGTGACCCCTCGTGACCGTCACTTCTGATCTGGGAAAATGCTTCCACCGTTCACCCTATTTATCCCCTTCATAAACTTGTACACCTCTGTTACATCTCCGCTCATTCTCCGTCTTTCCAGGGAGAACAAGCCCAGTTTACCCAATCTCTCCTCATAGCTAAGACCCTCCATACCAGGCAACATCCTGGTAAACCGTCTCTGCTCTCTCTCTAACGCCTCGACGTCCTTCTGGTAGGGCGGCGACCAGAACTGGATGCAGAACTCCAAATGTGGCCTAACCAGCGTTCTATACAGCTGCATGACCAGACTCCAGCTTTTATACTCTATACCCCGTCCTATGAAGGCAAGCATACCATATGCCTTCTTCACCACCTTCTCCACCTGTGTTGCCAGCTTCAAGGATTTGTGGCTTGCACACCTTGGTCCCTCTGTGTTTCTATACTCTTGGTTACTCTGCCATGTATTGTATAACTCCTCCCTTCATTATTTCTTCCAAAATGCATCACCTCGCATTTATCCGGATTAAATTCTATCTGCCACCTCTCCGCCCAATTTTCCAGCCTATCTATATCCTGCTGTATTGCCCGACAATGCTCATCGCTATCCGCAAGTCCAGCCATCTTCGTGTCATCCGTAAACTTGCTGATTACACCAGTTACACCTTCTTCCAAATCATTTATATATCTCACAAATAGCAGAGGTCCCAGTACAGAGCCCTGCGGAACACCACTGGTCACAGACCTCCAGCCGGAAAAAGACCCTTCGACTGCTACCCTCTGTCTCCTATGGCCAAGCCAGTTCTCCACCCATCTTGCCACTTCTCCATGTATCCCATGAGCCTTTACCTTCTTAACCAACCTGCCATGTGGGACTTTGTCAGATGCCTTACTGAAATCCAAATGGACGACGTGCACGGCCCTTCTTTCGTCAACCGTTTTTGTCACCTCCTCAAAAAACTCCCACAAATTTGTAAGGCACGACCTCCCTTTTACAAAACCATGCTGTCTGTCACGAATGAGATTGTTCTGTTCTAAATGCACATACATCCTGTCTCTAAGAATCCTCTTCAACAACTTTATTATCATGGACGGCAAAGTCACTGAACTATAATTTCCTGGGTTATCCGTGCTACCCTCCTTAAACAACGGGACCACATTCGCTGTCCTCCAATCCTCAGGTACCTCACGTGTGTCCAAAGAAGCGACAAAGATTTCCATCAAAGGCCCAGCAATTTCATATTTCGTCTCCCTGAGCAGTCTAGGACAAATGCCATCAGGCCCTGGGGCTTTGTCAGTTTTAATGTTCCCTAAAAAACCTAACACTTCCTCCCTTGTAATGGAGATTTTATAGAACATAGAACATAGAACATAGAACATTACAGCGCAGAACAGGCCCTTCGGCCCACGATGTTGCACCGACCAGTTAAAAAAAAAAAAAACTGTGACCCTCCAACCTAAACCAATTTCTTTTCGTCCATGAACCTATCTACGGATCTCTTAAACGCCCCCAAACTAGGCGCATTTACAACTGATGCTGGCAGGGCATTCCAATCCCTCACCACCCTCTGGGTAAAGAACCTACCCCTGACATCGGTTCTATAACTACCCCCCCTCAATTTAAAGCCATGCCCCCTCGTGCTGGATTTCTCCATCAGAGGAAAAAGGCTATCACTATCCACCCTATCTAAACCTCTAATCATCTTATATGTTTCAATAAGATCCCCTCTTAGCCGCCGCCTTTCCAGCGAAAACAATCCCAAATCCCTCAGCCTCTCCTCATAGGATCTCCCCTCCATACCAGGCAACATCCTGGTATTTTTCTCTAAAATGTTCACACCTCCCTCCGAGACACTCCCGCTTAACACGTCCCTCTCCTTCGTGAACACCAATGCAAAGTATTCATTTAGGATCTCCCCTATTCCCTTGGGTTCTAAGCATAATTCTCCTCCTTTGTCCCTAATAGGTCCGATTTTCTCCCTGACAACTCTTTTCTTTCTAACGTATGAATATAATGCCTTAGGATCCTCCTTAATCCTGCCTGCCAAGTACATCTCGTGACCTCTTTTTGCCCTTCTAACTCCCCGTTTGAGTTCTTTCCTACTCTCTCTGTATTCCTCCAGAGCTCCATCTGTTTTCAGTTGCCTGGACCTTAACGTACGCCTCCCTTTTCATTTTAATCAGATCCTCAATTTCCCTGGTTATCCATGGCTCTCGAATCCTACCTTTCCTATCTTTCCTTTTCAAAGGCAGATGTCTATCCTGCAGACTTATCAATTGTTCCTTAAAAGACTCCCACATGCCAGACGTGGACTTACCCTCGAACATCCTCTCCCAATCAACGTCCACCAATTCCTGCCAAATCCGGCTATAGTTAGCCTTCCCCCAATTTAGCACCCTGCCCGTAGGACAACACTCATCCTTGTCCATTACTATCCTAAAGTTAACAGAGTTGTGGTCACTATTTGCCACAGGTTCCCCGCATGCTCCACCAACCATCTATATCATGTAGAAATCACAGCTGTCCTCAGCACTATTCACGACTCTGTCAAGCTTTTTGACGTCTGCAAACTTCCTAAGCGTGTCCCCACGTTCATGTCCACATCGTTAATATGTAACACAAACAGTGAGGGGTCGCAAAACCGAGCACTGTGGAACAGCACTTGAAACAACTTTTCAGTTGCAATGGCATCGAACGAACATTACCCTTCGTTTCCTGTCTTTAAGCCAGCTTTTTTTCCAATTTGCCACATTACACTGCATCCCATTGGTTTTTACTCCTTTGACCAATCTGCCATGTTGGACCTTGTGAAACGCCTTGCAAAATTCCATTTACACAACATCCACTGCACTATCTTCATCAATGCTTCTTGTCACGTCCTCAAAGATTTCAATCAAATTCGTGAGGCATGATCTTCCTTGAACAAATGCTCGTTGACCATCCGTGACAGGTCCGTGCTTTTCTACATGAAAGTTAATCCGATCTCTCAGGATTGGTTCTCATAATTTGCCCACCACTAATGTAAGACGCACTGGCCTATAGCTGTTTGGCATTTTCCTCGACGCCTTTTTAACAATGGAACTAAGTTTGCTATTCTGCAGCCCTCAGTTACCTCCTCGGTATCTAGTGAGGATTGGATAATCAATCTCAAATTAGTCTTTGGGGTGTTCTTCCGGCTGTGGAAGATGGACTGGATTTTGTGTGAGGTCGCCTAGTTGTAGGCGAATGCACTGAGCTGTAGGTGAGGCGGTGAGTGTATTCATCAGCTAAGAACGGCAGTTGTGTTGCTCTACCCTGGATGGAGGGGGTAATCTTGTGGCAGAGGGGAATCGTCTTGTCCCATGGATCTCTGAGAGGCTAGGAGACAGGTCACATGTTGAGTCTGGGGATGGGGTGTAGAGTGGGGCCCATGGGGACTGTTAGTCATTTCGGTGGTCAGGGGAGTTGCCGGGAGGTTGGGTGTTCACGGGGATGGTCAGTAGAAGGCTTGATTGGGAGGTGTTCTGGTGTGGTGTTGTCAGGTGGTGAATAAAGTGGTTGTTAGATTTTCAATGGCTTCATTACTTGGCAGAGCTCAGTCAGATTGACTGTCGGGTAGGCAGTGGGGCATTCAGGTATTTGGAGTGTGGTCAGTGGGGGTGGTTTGCAATGGGACGTTCAGGTGGTCGGAGGAATCAGTGGAGAGAGATAGTGCTCAGTGGTGAATGGTGATCACTGGCATTTAGTCACCAGTGAGTTGACCTGGGCTAATTAAGTTTGTAGTCGTGAGGAAAGGGGGGAGGAGAGGTTAAACGAAGGGCTAATAAGAGCTCACTTGGGAGCCTCTGGGTAGCCAGGAGGTGACTAGTGGAGGTCATAAGGAGGTCAAACTCAGAAGTGCTCTGCAAATCAGGCATTTATCCGTGGGATCCCGTGGAAGGTTGGATGTGGGGCAGTTGACACAGGGCGAAGGAAACTGATGCTCTGTGGGCTTGGCCAGAGGGGATCAAGGGGGCAGTCAAGAGGTTCAGAGGTCAGATGTGGAATACCATCGATCATCATGATGCTAAGACATGGTGCCGTGGGTAGCCAGTGGTTAGTAATATAGTGAGCGTAGGTTGTTCGAGAGGACACTCGAGGGTTCATCTGTGGTAAGTGCAGCTCGTCAGCGGGCTGGGACGTTATTCGCTCCTGGCAGGTGGTCTGTGGACGGGATGATCACCAAGTTGTCGACAGATATCTCAGTATTATAGTTAGTTCGAAGTTTGAAGTGGTTTTAATTATCCCAACTTCCTGTAGGTGACGATTATTTTCAGACACTGAACCATTGGAAGGTTGTAATTTGCTTCACAGTATCTGATGGTTACCATTACAGGGCAATGGCCCAATGTGACACAACATCCCGGGCAATCGGCACACAAGCGTTACCTGGGGAATTCTGCCGTGTGGCCAGCGCTGTCCCCCGGCATCTTTTGTGGGGATTCCAAGGTAGGGTGCCTCAGGGCCCGGAAGGTATGAGCCCAAACTGAATGAACATAACTTAAAACATTGGTTCTGCTTTATGCAGGAATAATGTGTTGAATATTGGACCCACACTTAAGAAAGTACATAACTGGTTCGGAGAGGCGAAGAGAATTCTGATACAAATTGTATCAAAGATGAGGATCTTCAGTTACATGGCAAGGTATAGCAAAATGGAGAAGAGAGACTGAGGAATGTTTGAAGATATATTTAAAGTACTGAGCAGTTTCGAGAAAGTATGGAGAAACTGCAACTATTGTTGGATGATTTGAAAATCTTTGTGCTCAATTTCACCGGTATCTTCCAAAGAAAGCAAATATATTTGAAGGAAACAGGGTGTCAAGGAAGGCGGGATAGTTGGCAGAGAAAGATTGGTCCTCCACTGCCCGGCACAGATTCGCTGACGTTCTTCAGTGCTGTTAACCATTCAGTAGGTCTATTGAACCACTCTGTAAAAAGACACAAAGGCTCATGTTTTCTTTGTTAGATCTCTGTGATGGTTGTTAGCATATTCTCGGTTCCAGCCTTCTGATATTGCTCTTGATTCTGGTTCCAGTAATTCCTGATTAATGGTTGGAGTGGTTTCAGCAATTTATTGAACACACCCTGGGTAAGGATCAATTGCATATCATAGTCATAAATAAGACCTTCAGCCTGATCAGGGCAATCGCTGTACTCTTATTTAGAGTTGGATCTGAATGAAACGGTATATCATTTTAATTGAATTATTCTGATTAATCACTGATCAATTTTGACAAAGGTTTTCATTTTGTTGCCTGTTGATAGTGATTACATTTCCCCAGGCTCTTTTAGACCCACAGAGAAACAGTCTACACTTATTTGTTGTGATGTGTTTTTCTCATTTTATTACCAAGTGTGTAACGTCTTTATTATTGGACGATAAACATTCAAAGAGAGCAACGTTCAAAGAGCATTTTTGGTTTACTGGGTTCAGACATCAGAGGACAGGAAACACTGAGCTCTTCCGTTGAAATATCTTTGCTTTCAATCGCTAGATTTTCACACTCTATTTTGCCAGAATTCTATCCGAGTAAATGCAATATATTATTATTGTTAATCCATTAATCTCGGTACCCAGGCTTCTATCATATTCTACCGCCCTGAACTTGTGCATTTTCCGTCATAGTTTATTTTCCCAGCAACAGTAGAGTAATGAGGATAATATCCTAGAGGTGGTCTCTAGTTGGTTATCTACTGGTTTCTTTGTTTACGGCATTTACATCCTGTTTACAGCTGTGATAAGAAATATAGCAACTAATTAGACTCAATGTTTGGTAATTGGCTCTGTCTGATGCGTTCATTTATTCAAATGGAATCACTCAATGTCTATCACATCAGAGAACAGATCCATCAAAGGGAGTGGTGGAGTCGTCGCAAGGGAGTTGGTGGGAGCCCTAAAAATTGAACTTAGTGGCAATGCCGTGCAACACTGAGTAAAGGAACTCCGGCCAGTTAGAGGGACATATTTGGGGTACCCCACATTTAGGATGCCACCGCCCCCACACTCCAGGTCAGAGCTGACTTGCTCAGACGCAGGAGGTTATGATGAAACTTCATGAAACATCGATTCGTTTTCAAGCAGAAGTATTGCCTCAAATAAAGGACACACACTTAAGAGAAGAAGTAACAGCTTCACAGAGGATGAAGAAGAAAATGAAGAAAATCATACCAGGCATGAAGGGACACAGTTGCATCATGACGGTCGGCACATGGAGAAGAGGAGTTGACAGAAGATTCCATGTGCAGAGTAAGTTATCATTAGTGGGAGGATTGAGAAGATTTTGATCCCAGTTCATCGTGTTCTAACAGAAACGAAGGAGAATTGAACGAAAGGATGAGGGGCTACAGACATAAACGCTGGATAGAGGGACTGTTTGGATTGTTCTGACAGAGAGCTAAGACAGACACACTGACCTCGTTCGGCATTCTAAGCTATAAATCTGTAGAATTACTGCACCAAACGTCGAGATGGCTCAGATTATATATTTTAAAACATTATAATGGTGATCAGGGTATACTACTTCTAACCTTGTGCAGCCGCTCCGGTTCCTGGTTCCAGAGAGTATGGATAAATTACTGTGGTTGATTCAACACGCTCTGGGTAAGGATCAGATACACACCAGAGTCACAAACACGACCTTCAGCCTGATCAGCACAATCCCTCACCACACCCTTCTCTTTTGAGAGTTGGGTCTGCATTACACAGTATCATTTTACTGAACTGTTCAAATAAATCATTCATCAATTTATAGTAAGTCGCTCAGTCTGTTTGCCTGCTAACAGAGAACACCATCCCCAGGGTACTTCAGACCCAGTCCAAAGATGTGCCTTAGGTTGATTGGCCATGCTAAAATTGCCCCTTAGTGTCCTGAGATGCGTAGGTTAGAGGGATTAGCGGGTAAATATGTAGGAATATGGGGGTAGGGCCTGGGTGGGATTGTGGTCGGTGCGGACTCGATGGGCCGAATGGCCTCCTTCTGCACTGTAGGGTTTCTATGATTTCTATGATTTCTATGAAAGGCCGTCTGCAGTTGTTAGATTTTATTACCCACTGCATAACTATGTTTTACTGAACTGCAAAATTCAGAGAGAACGAGATTCAAAGAACATTCATCGTTTTTTGCCCTTATTTTTGTAGTAGCATTTTTCTTAATTTTAAACTGAAAACCGGAAGTGGGCTGCTCAGGAGTCTGGGAAGGGTTTTTAAGCACGCGAAGTATAAAAGGTAGGCTGCAGTATACAGCGGGCAGCGTCGGGAGCAGGGAACAGAATGAGCAGGGAGCAGAGTGTGAGCTATAAGGGCTTTGGCTCACAGGGCTTCGGGGGACAGGGCGAGCAGGGGTGAGTTTTTCTCATTCTTATTTACTTTTCTCTTTGTAACTTGGTATAAAGAGGCAAATTGAGTCTGAAGCCTGTGTGTTGTTCCCAGTGTAGGATGTGGGAGGTCCTGGAGGCACCTGGCCTCCTGGACATCCACATCTGTGAGGGATGTGTCGAGCTGCGGTTCCTGAGGGGCCGTGTTAAGGAGCTGGAAATGCAGCTCGAGGATCTTAGGCTGTTTAGGGAGAATAAGGAGGTGATAGACAAGAGCTATCATCAGGTGGTCACACCAGGGCCACGGGTGGAGGCCAGGTGGGTGACGGCCAGGAAGGGTGAAGCTCGGGTGATTGAGAGCACCCCAGTGGATGTGCCCCTACAAAACAAGTACTCCTGCCTGAGTACTGCTGGGAGGGACAGCTGGCCTGGGGGAAGCAGCAGTGGCCGTGTCTCCGGAGTGGAGTCCGGCCCTGTAACTCAGAGTGCTAAGGAAAAGAGGAGGAAGGCAGTTTTAATCGGGCACTCGACAGTAAGGGGGTCGGACAGGCGTTTTTGCGGAGGTAGGCGGGAGGTGGTCTGCCTCCCTGGGGCCGGGATCCAGGATGTCACTGATCGAGACCCAGAGATCCTGAGGTGGGAGGGAGAGGAGCCGCAGGTAGCGGTACATATTGGTAGCGCTAATGTGAGAAGGAAGCGGGAAGGGGTCATGAAAAGAGAGTATAGGGAATTAGGGAGACAGCTGAGAAGGTTGAAAGCAAAGGTAGTAATCTCAGGATTGCTGCCTGTGCCACGGGAGGGTGAGGGCAGGCATGGAGTGAGGTGGAGGATGAATGTGTGGCTGAGGGACTGGTGCAGGGGGCAGGGATTCAGGTTCCTGGACCATTGGGACCTCTTTAGGGGCAGGTGTGACCTGTACACAAAACATGGGTGGCACCTGAATCCCAGGGGGACCAATATCCTGGCGGAAAGGTTGGCTAAGGCTACTGGGGAGAGTTTAAACTAGATAGGTTGAGGGGAGGGGATCGGGACGAGGTGACTGGGAGCAAGGAAGTTAGCTCGCAAACAGAGAATGGTTATAACGGTGCATTAGGGAGGATGGATGGGGGATAGAGAAGGGGAGAGCTCAGACCAAAGGATTGAGATGTGTTTACTTTAATGCCAGGAGTATAGTGAATAAAAGGGATAAGCTCAGAGCGTGGATCGATGCCTGAAAGTGTGATCTGGTGACCATTACGGAGACTTGGATATCTCAGGGACAGGACTGGATACTCCAGGTGCCGGGATTCAGATGTTTCAGGAAGGACAGGGAGGGAGGCAAGAGAGGGGGCGGAGTGGCACTGCTGATGAGGAATATTGTCACAGCTGTAGAGAAAGTGTATGCTGTGGAGGGATTGTCTACAGAGTCTCTGTAGGTGGACGTTCGGAGTGGGAAAGGGTCGATCACTTTGCTGGGAGTTTTCTATAGGCCGCCCAATAGTGACAGGGAGGTGGAGGAGCAGATAGGGAAACAGATCCTGGAGAGTTGCAGTAATAGCAGAGTTGTTGTGATGGGAGACTTTAATTTCCCAAACATAGATTGGAATATCCCTCGGGTAAGGGGATTGGATGGGGAGGAGTTCGTTAGGTGTGTTCAGGAGGGTTTCCTGACACAGCGTATGGACAAGCCAACAGAGGAGAGGCTGTACTTGATCTGATACTGACCAATGAACTTCGACAGGTGTCAGGTCTCTCAGTGGGAGAGCATCTTGGGGATAGCGATCATAACTCTAGCTCCTTTATGCTTGCATTGGAAAAAGCGAGAGTCAGGCAAGCGAGGAAAGCGTTTATCTGGAGTAAGGGGAAATATGAAGACATAAGGCAGCAAATTTGAGGAGTAAATTGGAAGGAGGTATTCTCGGGGAAATCAACTGAAGAGAGGTGGCAGTTTTTCAAGGAATGTCTGTCTAGAGTTCTACAGGACAATGTTCCGAGCAGACAGGCAGGAGTAGGTTGGTAAAAGGAACCGTGGTGCACGAAAGCTGTGTGGGACCTTGTCGAAAAGAACAGGAAAGCGTACAAAAGGTTCAGGGAGCTTGGCGAAGATAGGGATCTAGATGAGTATACGGCTTGTAGGAAGGGACTAAAGAAGGAAATTAGGAGAGTCAGAAGGGATCACGAGAAGGCGTGGGCAAGTAGAATTGAAGAAAACCCTAAGACGTTCTATAAATATGTGAAGAGTAAAAGGATGAGACGTGAAGGAACAGGGCCTATAAAAGGTGAAGGCGGGAAAATCAGTACGAAACCAGTAGAAATTGCAGAGATGCTTAATGAGTATTTTGCCTCGGTTTTCACAGAGGAGAAGGAAATGGGTGGATGTACCGTGGGCTTGCAGTGGACTGAAAAGATTGAGTATGTGGACTTGAACAAAGAGGTTGTGCTGGATTCTTTGAATGGCATCAGGATAGATAAATCGTCGGGTCCGGATGGGATGTACCCCAGGTTACTGTGGGAGACGAGGGGAGAGATTGCAGAGCCTCTGGCGATGATCTTTGCGTCGTCGATGGAGACGGGAGGGGTGCCGGAGGATTGGAGGATTGCAGATGTAGTTCCTATTTTCAAGAAGGGGAATAGGGATAGCCCAGTAAATTACCGAGCGGTGAGTATAACCTCAGTGGTTGGTAAGCTGAAGGAGAAGATCCTGAGGGACAAGATTGATGAACATTTAGAGAGATTTAGTATGCTCAGGAATATACAGCATGGCTTTGTCAGAGGCAGATCGTGCCTTACGAGCCTGGTGGAGTTCTCTGAAAATGTGACTTAACACATTGACGAAGGGAAAGCGGTAGATGTGGTTTATATGGATTTTAGCAAGGCGTTCGATAACGTCCCCAATGCGAGGCTTCGAGAAAAAGTGAGAGGGCATGGGATTCAAGGGGCTGCTGCCCTGTGGATCCAGAACTGGCTTGCCCAAAGGAGGCAGAGAGTGGGTATAGATGGGTATTTTTCTAAATGGAGGTCGGTCACCAGTGGTGTGCCCCAGGGATCTGTTCTGGGACCCTTGCTGTTTGTCATTTTCATAAATGACCTGAATGAGGAAGTGGGAGGGATGGGTTGGTAAGTTTGACGACGACACGAAGGCTGGTGGGGTTGTGGATAGTCTGAGGGATGTCAGAAGTTACAGAGGGACATAGATAGGATGCAAGACTGGACGTAGAAGTGGCAGATGGACTTCAACCCAGATAAATGCGTAGTGGTCCATTTTGGCAGGTCAAATGGGTTGAAGGAGTACAATATAAAGGGAAAGACTCTGAGTACTGTAGATGATGAGAAGGACCTTTGTTTCCGGGTCCTTAGGACTCTAAAATCGGCTCCGCAGGTGACGGAGGTGGTTCCGAAGGCGTATGGCGTGCTGGCCTTTATCAATCGTGGGATTGAGTTTCGGAGTCCGGGGATAATGATGCAGCTATATAAGACCCTCGTCAGACCCCACTTGGAGTCCTGTGCTCAGTTCTGGTCGCCTCATTACAGGAATGATGAGGAAAAAATTGAAAGGGTGCAGAGGCGATTTACAAGGATGTTGCCTGGGTTGAGTGGCAGGCCTTATGAGGATACGCAGTGGGAGCTCGGTCTTTTCTCCTTGACGAGACGTCGGATGAAAGGAGATCTCGTAGACGTATATAAAATGTTGAGAGGCATAGATCGGGTGGACACTCAGAGGCTTTTTCCCAGGGTGGATATGGCTGCTACGAGAGGACACGGGTTTAAGGTGCTGGGGAGTAGGTACAGGGGAAATGTTAGGGGGAAGTTTTTCAAACAGAGGGTGGTGGGCGAGTGGAATCGGCTGCCGTCAGTGGTGGTGGAGGCAAACTCAATAGGGTCTTTTAAGAGACTCCTGGATGAGTACATGGGACTTAATAGGATGGAGGGTTATAGGTCAGCCTAAAAGGTCGGGATATGTTTGGCACAACTTGTGGGGCCGAAGAGCCTGTTTTCTGCTGTCGTTTTCTATGTTTCTATGTTCATTGGACCAGAGGTCAGAACACACAATTCTCGTGCTGAATCATCTTTACTTTCAATCGCTAGATTTTATTTTACTCTATTTTGCCACGTTTCTATCTCAGTAAATGTAATGCGTTGGCATCATAGCTCTGTTAATCTCGCTATCCAGGTTTCTATTTTATTAACCAAGTATTAAAGCCTTGAGTTTGTGCAATTTCCTTCACAGGTCAATTTCCAAGTAACAACAGAGCAATGATTAGTTTTGCCCTGGAGATGGTTAGTTATTTGGGATATTTATGTTTAAATTCTTAACTCTCAACCAGAAAACCAAAAGTAAATATCTTCAATAATTTGGGATTACGATTGACTGCTGGTTGCATTGAGAGCATATATTTGGAGGACACTGCAGTTAGGAGAGTGCTCCCTTCCAACCACCAATCACAGGCACGAAATTAATTGCTCATACACAGAAAGTTATGATGTAACTTTATAAAATGATGTTTCGGTTTCAAGCAGGACAATTGGAACGTAAAAAATAAAGAGCATTCATAGAAACATAGAAACAGAAAACCTCCAGCACAAAACAGGCTCTTCGGCCCCACAAGTTCTGCCGAACATATCCCTACCTCTTCGGCCTACCTATAACCCTCCAACCTATTAAGTCCCATGTACTCATCCAGGAGTCTCATAAAATAACCTATTGAGTTTGCCTCCACCACCACTGACGGCAGCCGATTCCACTCGCCCACCACCCTCTGTGTGAAAAACTTCCCCCTAACATTTCCCCTGTACCTAACTCCCCCCCCTCCCCCCCCCCCCTCAGCACCTTAAACCATTGTCCTCTCGTAGCAGCCATTTCCACCCTGGGAAAAAGCCTCTGAGAGTCCACCCGATCTATGCCTCTCAACATCTTATATACCTCTATTAGCTATCTCATCCTACGTCTCTCCAAGGAGAAAAGAACGAGCTCCCTCAGCCTATCCTCATAAGACATGCCACTCAATCCAGGCAACATCCTTGTAAATCTCCTTTGCACCCTTTCAATCATTTCCTCATCCTTCCTGTAATGAGGCGACCAGAACTGAGTACAGGACTCCAAGTGGGGTGTGACGAGGGTTTCATATAGCTGCATCATTCTCCCTGGACTCCTAAACTCAATCCCGCGATTAATAAAGGCCAACACGCCATACGCCTTCTGAACCACCTCTTGCACCTGCGGGGCCGATTTTCGAGTCCTATGGACCCGGACCCCAAGGTCCTTCTCATCCTCTACAGTACTAAGAGTCTTTCCCTTTATATTGTGCTCCTTCATCCCATTTGACCTGCCAAAATGGACGACTACGCATTTATTTGGGTTGAAGTTCATCTCCCACTACTCCGCCCAGTCTTGCATCCTGTCTATGTCCCTCTGTAACTTCTGACATCCCTCCAGACTATCCACAACCCCACCAACCATCGTGTCGTCGGGAAACTTACCAACCCATCCCTCCACTTCCTCATCCAGGTCATTTATGAAAATGACAAACAGCAAGGGTCCCCGAACAGATCCCTGGGGCACACCACTGGTGACCGACCTCCATTTAGAAAAAGACCCATCTATACCCACTCTCTGCCTCCTTTGGGCAAGCCAGTTCTGGATCCACAGGGCAGCAGCCCCTTGGATCCCATGCCCTCTCACTTTTTCTAGAAGGCTCGCATGGAGGATCTTTTCGAACGCCTTGCTAAAATCCATATAAACCACATCTACCGCTTTCCCTTCGTCAATGTGTTAAGTCACATTTTCAAAGAACTCCACCAGGCTCGTAAGGCACGATCTGCCTTTGACAAAGCCATGCTGAGTATTCTTGAGCATACAAACCTCTCTAAATGTTCATCAATCTTGTCCCTCAGGATCTTCTCCTTCAGCTTACCAACCACTGAGGTTATACTCACCGCTCGGTAATTTCCTGGGCTATCCCTATTCCCCTTCTTGAAAATAGGAACCACAACCGCAATCCTCCAATTCTCCGGCACCTCTCCCGTCTCCATCGACGACGCAAAGATCATCGCTAGAGGCTCTGCAATCTCTTCCCTCCCCTTTCACAGTAACGTTGAGGAAAAAGGTAACAGCTTTAAAGAGGGTGAATAAATGATTGATGAATATCATACTCGGGTGGAAGGACCTCAATTACATGGATAGGATCTGGAGAGGAGGAAGGGAGACTGAAAAGAATTTTGCAAGTGATCTTCAAAGCAACGAACAATTTGAACATTAACTACAGAAATTCTTTTACCATTGTTGGAAGGATTCTGCAGATTTTTAATCCAATTTCACAAATGTCTTCAAACAGAAACGAATAAGTATTGAAGGAAAGGGGGCAGGGCCACAGGGAAAAGGCATGGTCGTAGTATTGGTTGGATTGTTCTTACAGAAAGCTAGTATAAACCGCTGAACTCCTTCAGCGACATCAGTTTTAAAGGCATCTGTTGAATAACTACAGTAAAGTCGATATGGCTTAGGTGCTCTATGTTCAATATTGTCGTGATGGTTAAGATATTCCGGGGTCTTCCCTTGTGCAAATGCTACCGTTCGTGCTTCCTGATAAATTGGTGTAAGGAGTTGAATCCTTTATTCAACAGACCCTGGATTAAGATCAGTTGCACACCAGAGTCATAAACACGACATTCAGCCTGATCAGTACAATCCCTCACCATGTTTTTCTCTCATTTAGTGCTGTGTCTGAATCACACACATCCTCATTTATATTAATTTATTCCGAAAATTCCCTGATCGAATTGAACAAAATCATTCATGTTGTGTGCCTGTTTACAGTGACTGCCCTCCGCGGATCTTTCAGACCCACAGAAAAACTGTCTGAAGTTGTTAGATTTGGTGTTTTCCTCATTTTATAATCCAGTGTATAATGTCGTTATTCTTTGACTATAAATGTTGAGGGAGAGCAAGGTGAAAAGAACATTGTCCCTTGTTTGGGTGCATACAGCAGAAGATAGGAAACACTGAGCTATCCTGTTGAAAAAATAACATTTGTTTCAATCAGTGGATTTTTCATTCTATTTTGCTTCAATTTTATCTCAGCAAACGTAATGTATTTGCATATTTGCTCCATTAATTTTGGTATCCAGGCATCTATGATATTATCCAGTTTATACAGTTTTGAATGTGTACAGTTTCCTTCATAGCTTACTTTCCATGATTGGAATGTCGTGGAGATGGTCTCTGTTAAGTTACATGCGATAATTCTGTTTACAATCTTCACTCTAAAAAGCAATGTGACTCATACTTAACTTCAATATTTTGTTATTAATCTTGTCTGCTGCTTACACTTTCTGGAATGAAATTACACAATGTCTATCCCAGCAGAGGACAGATCGACCAGAGGTGGTGACAGAGACTTGGAAGGGATTAATCAAGATTGAACATCCCAGGAAATTAACCTGTAGTGTTGACTGAGAACCTCCAGCCCAGGTGAGGACATCTTTGGAGGACTCCGTAGTTTGGGTTCCCCTAAGTACAGACGTTGCTTTCTCAACCACAGGAATTCATAATCCCTCCAAAACTTACTTTCTCATAATGAGTTCTTTATCAATTACACACAAGGCCATTTTCAATTGATTTACTGAGTCAACCCTCTGATCATTTTAGGCCAAGACATGAATGACATCGGGGCAGGATTGGCACTGCTTTCCTTGGAGGGATGCTTGTTAGAGTGGTTGGAGTGGCTTCAAATCAATTTGCCAGAGGGATGGGAGTCTATGTGACTATTCCAAGCTGGTGTAATCAAGAAAAAGAGGAAACTATAGCAAGGTGAATAAGAATGTTGATTGGCAGTGAAATCAAGCACCAGAGCCACATAGGGCACAGTAAAAATTTTAGGAATGGGACAAGAAACATTAAAAGGGCTTATCTTCAGATTTTATACCTGACTGCTCAGGGCATCCAAAATAAAATAGAAGAATAGTTGTGCGAATAGATGCCAATGGCTAATGCTATATTTTGTAATACAGAGCAATGGCTCCTGGGTTACCAAGAATGGGAAATAAGCATTGAGGAGTATTCGGTGTTTAAGAAGGACCGACAGAAAGGAAGAGATAGTGGAGTTTCATTGTTGATTGAGTAAGTTTTTGATATGTTCTTGAGGAAATATATTAGCACAGATGGAGCAATATAGATTGGGTAGATAGGAAAATACTTTTCACCTCAGAAGAGGGTTCAATAAAAAGGGAGGAAATATTTTACGTTAGGAAAAGGACATTCAGAGCCGTTTTGAGAAAAACGTTTTCACTCAGAGGGTGATGTTAATCTGGAAACTCACTGCTTGAAAGGGTGGTAAAGGCCAGCGAACTCTCACAGCATTTCGGCATCTACACGAGCAGTTGCAACGCCATGGCAGAGGTGGCTACAAGCTAAGTGCTTGAAAATGGAATGAGATTAAATAGGTGCTTGATGGCCGGCAGCGACAAATTGGGCCCAAGGGCTTCTTTTTATGTTGTAGATCAGCATGATTCTATTACTTAATAACCCGATCTCCAACCTTCTGCCCCGTTTAGCAAAGTCTTTTAATCGGCACTTCACAGGCAGTCAGCTGCTGACTCGCCGTAACAAAAAGACTGTTGCTCGGGCTGCAGTGAAGAGTGACAGTTGGTGTCTCAGTGAGGGAGTGCTGCTCGGGCTGCAGTGGAGAGTGACAGTTGGTGTCTCAGTGAGGGAGTGCTGCTCGGGCTGCAATAGAGTGTGACAGTTGGTGTCTCAGTGAGGGAGTGCTGCTCGGGCTGCAGTGGAGAGTGACAGTTGGTGTCTCAGTGAGGGAGTGCTGCTCGGGCTGCAGTGGAGAGTGACAGTTGGTGTCTCAGTGAGGGAGTGCTGCTCGGGCTGCAGTGGAGAGTGACAGTTGGTGTCTCAGTGAGGGAGTGCTGCTCGGGCTGCAGTGGAGAGTGACAGTTGGTGTCTCAGTGAGGGAGTGCTGCTCGGGCTGCAGTAGAGTGTGACAGTTGGTGTCTCAGTGAGGGAGTGCTGCTCGGGCTGCAGTGGAGAGTGACAGTTGGTGTCTCAGTGAGGGAGTGCTGCTCGGGCTGCAGTAGAGTGTGACAGTTGGTGTCTCAGTGAGGGAGTGCTGCTCCGGCTGCAGTGGAGAGTGACAGTTGGTGTCTCAGTGAGGGAGTGCTGCTCGGGCTGCAGTGGAGAGTGACAGTTGGGGAAGTGTGGGGAAGTTTTTTTTTTTTGTTTTCTTTTTTTCTTGCTGGTAATGGCTTCAGGGATGGCAGTTCAGGCAGTATGCTGCATCTCCTGTGGGATGTATGTGGTGAGGAAATCCAGTAGTGTTTCAGGAGATTTTAGTTGTAAGAAGTGCATTAGATTGCAGCTTCTGGAGGAGCGTGTAAAGGAGCTGGAGGGGGAGGTAGAGGAACTCCGCATAATTCGGGAGGCGGAGGTGGAAGTTGATAGGAGTTATAGAGAAATAGTAACTCCTAGAAATGAGGCTTGGGTCAATGCCAGGAGGAGGGGTAAGAAGCAATCGGGAAGACAATCCCCTGGGGCGGTTCCCCTCCATAATAGGTTTTCGGTGCTGGAGGCTACAGTTGAGGAGGAATCAACTGAGCATAGAGAGCAGATCTCTGGGGGTGAGCCGAGTGAGAAAGCTCAGGTGGTTAGGGGCTGTAAAAGACTGGGCCTTGTGATTGGGGACTCCACAATTAAGGGGACAGATAGGAGGGTCGGAACTAAAGGTAGGGACTCAGGGTTGGTGTGTTGCCTACCAGGGGCTGGGGTCCGGGATGTGTCTGATAGGGTATTCAGGACTCTTAGGGGGGAGGGAGATAAACCACAAGTTATTGTACATGTGGGGACACACGACATAGGGAGGATAGGGGAAGGGGATATTAGGCAGGGATTTATGGAGTTGGGGTGGAAACTAAAGGCCAAGACTGACAGAGTGGTTATCTCTGGACTCTTGCCTGTAACACGGGATAGTTTAGAGAGGAATAGGGAGAGGGAAGGTTTGAATTCATGGCTGAGGGGATGGTGCAGGAGGGAGGGGTTCAGGTACATAAGCAATTGGGGCTCGTACTGGGGAAGGTGTGACCTCTATGAGAAGGATGGTCTACACCTTAATCAGAAGGGGACCAATATCCTGGGGGGTAAATTTGCTAAGGCCATGCAAGGAGGTTTAAACTGATTCGGGGGGGGGGAGGGATCCTGAGTAGTGGGGCTGAAAGTGAGGGATGCATGGATGGGGACTGCAATGCACGGCATTGCAGAGGTGGGGTGGAGCAGGGTTTGAAATGTGTATACTTCAATGCCAGGAGTATTCGCAATAAAGTGGGTGAACTTGCAGCGTGGATCAGTACCTGGGACTTCGATGTTGTGGCTATTTCAGAGACATGGATAGAGCAGGGGCAGGAATGGATGCTGCAGGTCCCGGGGTTCAAATGTTTTAGTCGAAGTAGGGAAGGAGGTAGAAGAGGGGGAGGGGTAGCATTATTGGTCAGAGATTGTATCACAGTGTCAGAGAGGAGATTTGATGAGGACTTATCTGTTGAGGTAGTATGGGCGGAGATTAGAAATAGGAGAGGAGAGGTCACCCTGTTGGGAGTCTTTTATAGACCTCCTAAAAGTTCTAGAGAGGTTGAGGAAAGGATTGCGGAGTCAATCCTGCTTAGGAGTGAAAGTAATAGGGCAATTGTTATGGGGGATTTTAACTTGACTAATATTGACTGGAATTGTTATAGCTCTAGCTCGTTAGAGGGGTCAGTTTTTGTTCAAAGCGTGCAGGAAGGTTTTTTGACTCAGTATGTAGACAGGCCAACTAGAGGTGAGGCTATATTGGATCTGGTGCTGGGAAATGAGCCAGACCAGGTGCTAGACTTGGAAGTTGGTGTGCATTTTGGTGATAGTGACCACAATTCGGTTACGTTCACCTTAGTGATGGAAAGGGATAGGCATGAACCTCGGGCCAGTGGTTTTAGCTGGGGGAAGGGTAATTATGAGGCTATTAGGAGAGAATTAGGAAACATAGGTTGGACTAGGAGATTACAGGGACTGGGAACGTCCGACATGTGGAGTTTTTTCAAGGAGCAGCTACTGCGAGTCTGTGATAGGTATGTCCCTGTCAGGCAAGGAGGAATTGGTAGGGCTAGGGAACCGTGGTGCACCAAAAAAGTTTCTTTGTTGGTTAAAAAGAAAAAGGAGGCTTATGTTCGGATGAGACGTGAGCACTCGGGTAGTGCACTAGAAAGCTTTAGATTGGCTAAGAGGGAGTTGAAGAGCGAGCTTAGAAGGGCTAAAAGGGGACATGAGAAGACTTTGGCGGATAGGGTTAAAGAGAATCCTAAGGCGTTCTATAGGTATGTCAAGAACAGAAGGTTGGTTAGGGCAAGTTTAGGGCCAGTTTTAGATGGCAGAGGGAAGTTATGTGTGGAACCGGAGGAGATTGGTGAAGCATTGAACCAATATTTCTCTTCGGTGTTCACGCAAGGGGACATGAATATAGCTGAGGAGGACACTGGGTTGCAAGGGAGTAGAATAGACAGTATTACAGTTGATAAGGAGGATGTGCAGGATATTCTGGAGGGTCTGAAAATAGATAAATCCCCTGGTCCGGATGGGATTTATCCAAGGATTCTCTGGGAGGCAAGAGAAGTGATTGCAGAGCCTCTGGCTCTGATCTTCAGGTCGTCGTTGGCCTCTGGTATAGTACCAGAAGATTGGAGGTTAGCGAATGTTGTCCCATTGTTTAAGAAGGGGAACAGAGACTTCCCCGGGAATTATAGACCGGTGAGTCTCACTTCTGTTGTCGGCAAGATGTTGGAAAAAATTATAAGGGATAGGATTTATAGTTATTTGGAGAGTAATGAATTGATAGGTGATAGTCAGCATGGTTTTGTGGCAGGTAGGTCGTGCCTTACTAACCTTATTGAGTTTTTTGAGAAAGTGACCAAGGAGGTGGATGGGGGCAAGGCAGTGGACGTGGTATATATGGATTTTAGTAAGGCGTTTGATAAGGTTCACCATGGTAGGCTTCTGCAGAAAATGCAGATGTATGGGATTGGGGGTGATCTAGGAAATTGGATCAGGAATTGGCTAGCGGATAGGAAACAGAGGGTGGTGGTTGATAGTAAATATTCATCATGGAGTGCGGTTACAAGTGGTGTACCTCAGGGATCTGTTTTGGGGCCACTGCTGTTTGTAATATTTATTAATGATCTGGATGAGGGTATAGTTGGGTGGATTAGCAAATTTGCTGATGACACCAAAGTCGGTGGTGTGGTAGACAGTGAGGAAGGGTGTCGTAGTTTGCAGGAAGACTTAGACAGGTTGCAAAGTTGGGCCGAGAGGTGGCGGATGGAGTTTAATGCGGAGAAGTGTGAGGTAATTCACTTTGGTAGGAATAACAGATGTGTTGAGTATAGGGCTAACGGGAGGACTTTGAATAGTGTGGAGGAGCAGAGGGATCTAGGTGTATGTGTGCATAGATCCCTGAAAGTTGGGAATCAAGTAGATAAGGTTATTAAGAAGGCATATGGTGTCTTGGCGTTTATTGGTAGGGGGATTGAATTTAGGAGTCGTAGCGTTATGTTGCAACTGTACACAACTCTGGTGCGGCCGCACTTGGAGTACTGTGTGCAGTTCTGGTCCCCACATTACAGGAAGGATGTGGAGGCTTTGGAGAGGGTGCAGAGGAGGTTTACCAGGATGTTGCCTGGTATGGAGGGGAGATCCTATGAGGAGAGGCTGAGGGATTTGGGATTGTTTTCGCTGGAAAGGCGGCGGCTAAGAGGGGATCTTATTGAAACATATAAGATGATTAGAGGTTTAGATAGGGTGGATAGTGATAGCCTTTTTCCTCTGATGGAGAAATCCAGCACGAGGGGGCATGGCTTTAAATTGAGGGGGGGTAGTTATAGAACCGATGTCAGGGGTAGGTTCTTTACCCAGAGGGTGGTGAGGGATTGGAATGCCCTGCCAGCATCAGTAGTAAATGCGCCTAGTTTGGGGGCGTTTAAGAGATCCGTAGATAGGTTCATGGACGAAAAGAAATTGGTTTAGGTTGGAGGGTCACAGTTTTTTTTTTTAACTGGTCGGTGCAACATCGTGGGCCGAAGGGCCTGTTCTGCGCTGTAATGTTCTATGTTCTATGTTCTATCTGCTCGACAATGGAATCATAATGCGGTGCTACCTACAGTAAAACAATGCAAATCTAGGCCCGCGGAATGGCGCCGCTGTCTGGGTTTTACGATCTTAAATACATAAATCTCAAGGGCAAGGATCTCAGTTTTTAACTGCGGTTTGGCCACCTAAGTGTACATGTACTCCAGGAAGACGTCATCGTTGAGCATGCTCCACAGTGACTCCGGCCACAATTCCAGCTCCGGGTAGTTACAGCGCGAAGCTCTTCAGGCAAGTGGACACACTGTGGGCACTGGAAATGTCCATGCGTTCCCACATCACAGATCAACATTCCACGTGGCCAAACTGTCGAGTTATGGCTGATCCTTAACATAACCCCATCACTTGTACATCATCTAGTTTAGATCATAATGAGAGTTGCACAAAAACCTAACAGTTCCTCCTTCACCAGGCCGTCGCTCATCTGTCTGAGGAATAGTCAAAAATGAATGGTGCACCTCTGGTGTCGCTTCACCCAATTCTCTCGCTCAGCAAATGCGAATCTAAGCACTGCAAAGCTGCTCACCAAAATTGACCAAAGCAACACTCAAAAACAGATCATTTTATGCTCTCTGATTCAAACTTCTAAACCTATCTTCAGCCAGCTACCGACCTAATTTAAATAACCTGTTTGAAAACTGGACTGCCCTCCTTCTCACCACCTGAGAAACACAATTCTATTCATTATTGAACTGAACATGAAATTAAATTCAGAGAGAGAATGTACCTTGACTGTTGAATAAACCTCTCCAGTTTGAATACAGCACATTGTCAGGTTATAGATATTAATGGCAATCGTAAATTCCAATGCAACCGCAACAGATCCGTTTTCACCCACTCCAAGTTTTACTTCTCACAGTTTTTTATCCGATTTAAAGGAGCTTATCATTTTATTTTCAGTCTCATCTTATTCCATTGATAGGACAATGAATGTCGCCAAAATTATCCTGATCAACAATTTATTGAATTGTCTTTCATTATTTAACTGAATTAGAATGCAAATTTTCAGCGTATGACCAGCAGCAGGGAACAGAGAGAAAGAACAGGGATGGGGAATGGCCTGCTCGTGCTTCGAGTAGCTGGAAACAGGAGCACGCCATTCTGCCATTCGAGCCTGACCCGCCATGCCTTTTCATTATGAGAGGCATGGACAAGCTGGATAGTCAGAAGCTTTTTCCCAGGGTGGAAGAGTCAATTACTAGGGCCATGCCTTTTCATTATGGCTGATCATCGAATTTAATATACTAATTCCTCCCATCCCCCCATATCCCTTGAAGAGATGGAGGATCAAAGGAGTGAGGATGTGGAAAGAGATATAGAGAAAGGGAGAGAGAGATTGGGGTAGTAAAGGTAATGTCAACTTGGGGAGACGCTGGAACACTTTGTAACGTTTATTGCAACATTGGTGATTGCTTTGAATGGAGATCAGTGTGATTTTAGGCGCTGTTTTACATGCAGTCAAAGAACAAAGAAAGAACGAAGAAAATTACAGCACAGGAACAGGCCCTTCGGCCCTCCTAGACTGCACCGACCATGCTGCCTGACTTAACTAAAACCCCCTACGCTTCCGGGGAATATATCCATCTATTCCCATCTCATTCATGTACTTGTCAAGACGCCCCTTAAAAGTCACTACCTTATCCGCTTCCACTACCTGCCCCAGCAACGAGTTCTAGGCACCCACCATTCTCTGTGTAAAAAATATACCTCGTACATCTCTTTTAAATCTTGCACCTCGCAACTTAAACCTATGCTCCCTAGTAATTGACTCTTCCACCCTGGGAAAAAGCTTCTGACTATCCACTTTGTCCATGCCTCTCATAATCGTGTTGACTTCTATCAGGTCTCCTCTCAACCTCCGTCGCTCCAGTGAGAACAAACCAAGTTTCTCCAACATCTCCTCATACCTAATGCCCTCCACAGCAGGCAACATCCTGGTAAACCTTTTCTGTACCCTCTTCAAAGCCTCCACATCCTTTTGGCAGTGAGGCGACCAGAATTGAACACTATATTCCAGGTGCGGCCTCAATAAGGTTCTATAAAGCGTCAACATGACTTGCCAATTTTTATACTCAATACCCCGGCCGATGAAGGTAAGCATGCCGTATGCCTTCTTGACTACAGTCGTAGCCAAGTGGTTAGGGCAATGGACTAGAAATCCATTGAGGTTTCCCTGCAAATGTTTGACTCCTGCCGACTCCGTATTTCTCATTTCTCAAGGTTCGGTTTCAAGTTTCACCACCTTCCTTTTAAACGAATCTTACTTGACACAGAATTATATCCCCCCCCCCCACCCCGACCCCGCACCCTCCCTGCCTGCTCAACCTGTGAACTTACTTTCAGCGACTATTGCACGAGGACACTATCTGAGTATTCACTTCTCTCAATTTACATCAATTAACATAAACATCTGCCTTACTATTATTGTTACTGAAGTGGAAAAACTCAAATTCATGAACTTTATACTGCAGCTGCCCACACACTTTGCCTGTTCAAATCACGCTGAAGCATTTCTTTTTATTTGTGTGACATCGGTATCGTTGGCTGGGCAGCATTTATTGCCCATCCCTAGTTGCATTTGATAGGGCAGTTGAGGGCCAACCACATCACTGTGGCTTTGGAGTCACATGTAGGCCAGACCAGGTAAGGACGGCAGATTTCCTGCCCTGAAGGATAATTGTGAACCAGATGGGTTTTTACGACGATCAGAAATATTTTCTTGGTCATCAGTAGATTCTTAATTCCTAATATTTTCAATCGACTCCAAATTCCACGATCTGGCGTGGCGGGATTCGAACGCGGGTCCCCATAACATTAGCTGAGTTTCTGGATTAATAGTCTAGTGATTATGCCATGAGGCCAACAACCTCCCTGTCTCTGTGTCCTCCTCACAGCTCACATTGCCCCAACCTTTTATCATTTGCAAATTTGGAGATAAGGCATTCAGTTCCCGCTTCCAAATCATTAATAAATAGTTTGAACAGTTGGGGTCCGAGCACAGATCACTGTGTTATCCCACTAGTCACTGCCTGCCAATTGGGAAAAGAACCATGGATGCCAACTCATTGTTTCCTACCTGCTAAGCAGCTTCCCAACCATTTCAAGACACTACCTGTAATCTCATCTGCCTTACCTTTACTTAATAATCAGCTATGTGTGACCGTGTCGAAAGCCTTCTGAAAGTCTAAATAATTCAGGGTAGTTGTCATGGGGGAATTTAACTTTCCAAATATTGATTGGAACCTTTGTAGGTCAAATAGTTCGGTTGGGTCAGTTTTTGTGCAGTGTGTGCAGGAGGGTTTCCTGACACAATATGTGGATAGGCCGACAAGAGGTGAGGCCACATTGGATTTGGTACTGGGAAATGAACCGGGCCAAGTGTTAGATTTGGTTGTGGGAGAGCACTTTGGAGATAGTGACCACAATTCGGTGTTTTTGTTATTGCAATGGAGAGGGATAGGGCCGTACGGCAGGGCAAGGTTTACAATTGGGGGAGAGGTAATTATGATGCCATTAGGCAAGAATTAGGGGGCATAAGATGGGAACAGAAACTGTCAGGGAAAGGCACTAATGAAGAGTGGAACTTTTTCAAGGAAAAAATACTGGGTGTCCTTGATAGGTACGTCCCTGTCAGGCAGGGAGGAAATGGCCGAGTGAGCGAACCATGGTTCACGAAAAAGGTGGAATGTCTTGTGAAAAGGAAGAGGGAAGCTTATGTAGGGATGAGGAAACAAGGTTCAGATGGCTCGATTGAGGGTTACAAGTTAGCAAGGAATGAGCTGAAAAAGGGGCTTAGGAGAGCTAGGAGGGGACATGAGAAGTCTTTGGCGGGTCGGATCAAGGAAAGCCCCAAGGCTTTTTACTCTTATGTGAGGAATAAAAGAATGACCAGGGTGAGGTTAGGGCCGGTCAAGGACAGTAATGGGAACTTGTGTATGGAGTCAGTAGAGATAGGCGAGGTGATGAATGAATACTTTTCTTCAGTGTTCACCAAGGATAGGGGCCATGTTTTTGAGGAAGAGAAGGTGTTACAGGCTAATAGGCTGGAGGAAATAGATGTGCGGAGGGAGGATGTACTGGCAGTTTTGAATAAACTGAAGGTCGATAAGTCCCCTCGGTCTGATGAAATATATCCTAGGATCCTTTGGGCGGCAAGGGATGAGATTGCAGAGCCTTTGGCTTTGATCTTTGGGTCCTCACTGTCCACGGGGATGGTGCCAGAGGACCGGAGAGTGGCGAATGTTGTTCCTCTGTTTAAGAAAGTGAATAGAAATGACCCTAGTAATTTAGACCGGTTAGTCTTACTTCGGTGGTTGGTAAATTGATGGAAAAGGTCCTTAGGGATGGGATTTATGAGCGTTTAGAAAGTTGCGGATTAATCCGGGATATTCAGCACGGATTCGTGAAGGGCAAGTCGTGCCTCACAAATTTGATTGAATTTTTTGAGGAGGTAACTCAAGGTGTTGATGAAGGTAGGGCAGTTGGTGTCATATACATGGATTCTAGTCAGGCGTTTGATAAGGTCCCCCATGGTCGGTTTATGATGAAAGTAAGGAGGTGGGAATAGAGGGAAAGTTGGCCGATTGGATAGGTAACTGGCTATCTGATCGAAGACAGAGGGTGGTGGTGAATGGAAACTTTTCGGACTGGAGGCAGGTTGCTAGCGGAGTGCCACAGGGATCAGTGCTTGGTCCTCTGCTCTTTGTGATTTTTATTAATGACTTAGAGGAGGGGGCTGAAGGATGGATAATTTGCTGATGACACCAAGATTGGTGGAGTAGTGGATGAGGTGGAGGGCTGTTGTAGGCTGCAAAGAGACATAGATAGGATGCAAAGCTGGGCTGAAAAATGGCAAATGGAGTTATACCCTGATAAATGTGAGGTGATTCATTTTGGTAGGACCAATTTAAATGTGGATTGCAGGGTCAAAGGTAGGGTTCTGACGACTGTGGAGGAACAGAGAGATCTTGGGGTCCATATCCACAGATCTCTAAAGATTGCCACTCAAGTGGATCGAGCAGTGAAGATGGCTTTTCGTGTGATAGCTTTTATTAAGTTGGAGTTTAAGAGCCGTGGGGTTATGCTGCAACTGTACAGGACCTTGGTGAGACCACATTTGGAATATTGTGTGCAGTTCTGGTCACCTCACTATAAGAAGGATTTGGAAGCGCTGGAAAGAGTGCAGAGGAGATTTACCAGGATGCTGCCTGCTTTGGAGGGTAGGTCTTATGAGGAAAGGTTGAGGGAGCTAGGGCTGTTCTCTCTGGAGCGGAGGAGGCTGAGGGGAGACTAAATAGAGGTTTATAAAATGATGAAGGGGATAAATAGAGTGAACGTTCAAAGACTATTTCCTCGGGTGGATGGAGCTATTACAAGGGGTCATAACTATAGGGTTCATGGTGGGAGATATAGGAAGGATATCAGAGGTAGATTCTTTATGCAGAGAGTGGTTGGGGTGTGGAATGGACTGCCTGCAGTGATAGTGGAGTCAGACACTTTAGGAACATTTAAGCGGTTATTGGATAGGCACATGGAGCACACCAGGATGATAGGGAGTGGGATAGCTTGATCTTGGTTTCACATAAAGCTCGGCACAACACCGTGGGCCGAAGAGCCTGTCCTGTGCTGTACTGTTCGATGTTCTATGTTCTAATTCACATCCACCGTTTATCCTTGGTCAAGGCTACTGGTTACATCCTCAACGAATTCCAATAGTTTTGTCAAGAATGATTGATTGATTATAAATGCATGCTGATTGAGTCTGATTTTCCACTGATTTCCAAATGCTGGACTATGACATCCTTGATAGTGGTTACGAGCAACTTCTCCAGTACTGACGTTAGTCTCACTGGTCTCACGTTCCCTCTTTTCTCTCTCTATCTCCCTTTTTCAATAGCAGGTTTACATTAGCCTCCCTGCAATCTGTAGGAAGACGTTCAGAGTACAAACATTTTTTAAAAAAAATAACCACCAATGGATCCCTTAGATACTCTTGAGATGAAGATTATCAGGCTGTGATGATTTCTTCATCTTCAATCCCATCAATATCCCCCAAACCATTTCTCTACGAAGATTGGTTTCCTTCAGCTCCTCACTAAAACTTGTGTTGTCTCAGAGTTCCTGCTACATTATTCATGTCATCCTTTGTGAAGACAGAGGCAAAGTACGAATTTAGTTCCTCAGCCATTACTTTCTTCCTCGTTGTGAATTTTCCTGTTTCTGACGATAAGGGGGCTATATTCGTTTTGTAAATCTTTTACATTCGTATCTATCGAAACATTTACAGCCAGTTATGATGGTTCCAAACTATGTTTTCCCCTTCTGAATCACACGGTCATTGCTGAAATTTAAACTGCTCCAAATCTTCAGGTCTTTCTTCTTGCTTGTATGATTCTTTGATTCTAATACTATCTCCTATTTCCCTTGTAAGCCCTGGTTTGGCTACAATTCCCTTACGACTCTTGCGCCAAACGGGATTCAATCACATCTGCACCTGACAAAAATTCAAGCATTTTGCAGTTTCATGGATTTTGGCATTGATGTTTCCAGAAAGAAACTTATCTGGAGAGAAACACCCTCAGGAAGTTGACCCCTCGGACTTTAAAATTGACGCCAACTAATTTTAAATTTTATTTCTTTTATTGATGTGGTCCATCGTTAGAAAAAGTTCCTATTTGTTGCACGCCCCATCCCGCACACTCGCTGTGTGTGTGAGTTTGAGCACAACTCCCTTCTGCACGCCACAGTTCTGAGTTTGATAGAGATTAGCGTTCCGAGGGAATAATGAAAAGTGTTTGCTGCGTGCTACTTACGGCATTCCAGTCTGTTATGAAGTTCCATATATAAAGATAAAAATGTGATGCTTGACAAATGTAAATGTTGAAAAGAAATACTGAAAATTACAGAAGAATTCATATGGTATTGTCTCTTTAAAACGCATGTGCGTTTGTTCTCGGATTTTTAAATGAAGAAAGCAAACTGCGGAAGCCAATTTTGCAACATTGTGTTAAAAGCCTGGCAGACAGCCTTTTCGAATAACAAAACCGGCTGTTGAATTGGACATTAAAGCCTGCACTCAAAGACACAGTACCAATTGAATTCGAGTTTGAGTGTTGTTGACAGCCTCAAGCCACTCAAATTCCAGGAATACTGCGAGGTAATTCGAGGTATTTAAACCTGGCCAAGGGGAAGTAAAGGTAAAAGTAATCTTGCCACCTCATTTGTCAGAAGGAGGGAGAGGCGAGTCTCTGAGGTAAAATCCTACAGTTTAATGTATGCCTTCATAAAACTTACCATTCACTATCGAAAATTAGATCAACTCGAAAAATGTTTCAGACCTGAACAGCAAAGACCTCTAGCAAATGGCTGATTGCATATTTATATTTTTGAAAATGACGGAATTGATAAGCCTTTGTTTCATTCATGAGCCTTATCTTATTCGGACAGCATTCTTTTGGGGAGTTTATTCAGTTTGTTATTTGCTTTCATAAGGTTGTCACCAGTTTTTACAATAAAGAACTGTTAAATGTTCATGATAGAGAGTGTCCAGTCCTGCATTTATTTACCTAACCTAATAACTGTATTGGGACCTCTGCTGTTTGTCATTTATATAAACGATCTGAAAGAAGGTGTAACTGGGGTGATCAGTAAGTTTGCAGACGACACGAAAATGAATGGACTTGCAGATAGTGAGAAACATTGTCAGAGGCTACCGAAGGATATAGATAGGCTGGAAATTTGGGCAAACAAATGGCAGATGGAGTTCAATCCTGATAAATGCGAAGTGATGCATTTTGGTAGAACTAACGTTGGGGGGAGCTATACGATAAATGGCAGAACCATAAAGGCTGTAGATACGCAGAGGGACCTGGGTGTGCAAGTCCACAGATCCTTGAAGGTGACGTCACAGGTGGAGAAGGTACTGAATAAGGCATATGGCATGCTTGCCTTTATAAGGCGGGGCATAGAGTATAAAAGTTGGAGTCTGATGTTGCAGTTGTATAGAACGTTGGTTCAGCCGCATTTGGAATACTGCGTCCAGTTCTGGTCGCCACACTACCAAAAGGACGTGGAGGCTTCAGAGAGAGTACAGAGGAGGTTTACCAGGATGTTGCCTGGTATGGAGGGGCTTAGTTATGAGGAGAGATTGGGTAAACTGGGCTTGTTCTCACTGGAAAGACGGAGGACGAGGGGTGACCTAATAGAGGTGTATAAAATTATGAAAGGCATAGATCGGGTGAACGGTCGGAAGCTTTTTCCCAGGTCGATGGTTACGTTCACGAGGGGTCATAGGTATTGTTTTTTGTTCTTTGTTCTAACTTCAAACTCCCTCACACACACTTGCTTAAATTAAGAGGAGTGTTATACCCCTTTGGTGGATTCCAAAATTGCGCAGAGGGAAACATCACCTCCGCCACACCAAATCCCATCCCTCCCTCCCGGCCAGGCTGATTTTCGCCTGTTCCCAGAGATAGTTATTCCGACCACAGGTCATTTGTCTGCATCCAGACGATTATAGATTGACGAACGGCAGTCGACATCAAGCACCGCTGATCAGGAGTCTTTCCCACTCTTAGCGCCACACTCTGACATGCACGAAAAAAAATCCAGGTCGACATTCAGCCTGTTTGGCCGCATTGTGAAGGCAGCTTCATTGACCATCAAGTCCTGTGGTGGGACGAGAACCCAGAGTTTTTAATGGAGAGAGGATGTCTCCCTCATGTTCGCAACATAATGTAAATTATGAGATAGAAATGGCAGAAAGGAGATTCTGGGGATCCACAAACAGAAAGGTACAGGCTCAGTATTAAAAATCAGTAATGTATACTTTATGGCAACGATTAGATAAAGAGCAATGTGATTTGACGGGACAGGTCCTACTAAGCAGAATGGCAAAAGGAGGTGTCGCAGGATGATGTCGTAGTCAATCGTCTGCAAGATAGAGACAGACAAGGAGAACAGGCTAGGATACTTAGCTGGAACAAAACGTAAACATAGCCTCATAGATTCAAATTAATACATTTCTCACCGGTGCAGGGGAGGACTTAGTTTAATTTTACCTTCATTATGTTAAAGGAAACAACAAATTTATTTCACTGATGTTATTTACTGGAATGAATATGGTAAACCAAACACTCAGACGACATCTTTACAACGGGTAACATTTTACAAGTTCCGTGAAAATTAGTAACAAATATGACAATGTAAATATTTTCCAAATATTGCATTGAATTTATAGAGCGAGAAAGTGAGGCAATGCTAATCATTAAGCACTGCCAATGAATGCAGCAAGGAATATAGACTTGGAACTTTATTTTTATTTTGTTAATGAACAGAAATGGAGGAGAGTTGGTGATAGTTAATCAGAAATTTGAAAGTCAGTTGACGAGCTTATTGGGTTTGTGTAATTCATGGTGTTACCTATGATTTTGCTAATCCCGTTCAATAATATTTATGTTCAAGAATCTGTATTTGCTAATTCATTTGGAAGATAATCAAATTTACCGAATCGTGTGTCTATCTGTGAATGAACACGTGTGAAGCATAGACGGAATTGGCAGCATTCTGTCACTGCTTGAGGGACATTCAATGGAGCAGATTTCCCAATCTGGCATCAAATGTTTGTATAAAGTAAAGCTTGTTCCTGTAGCAGGATGACCAGCGTCAGTTCAACGTGTGTTCATTTTTCTACGTGATAACTATGATGTTTACACCCAGCCGCAGTGTGTAACGTGCAGGATTGGACGAAGATTGTGGCCGGAATTCTCCCGTTCCCCTAACCACGGGGATTGTAGCGGGCAGAACCATGCAAAGGTCCATTGATGTCAAGTGGGATTCTCCGATTTTGAGGCGATCACAGGCGGAGAATCCCGCCCATCTATAACTGTTGTAGGTGGCCACACTATCAGAAGGAATATGAGCAGGTGTCTGTCAATCTGCCGGTCCAGCCTGTTCAATCATTCGATGGATCATGACTGATCATATCCTGACATTATTCCACTTTCCTGCCTCTTTCCGAAAACCATTGATTCCCTTGTCAATCAAATCTGTGTCAGCCAATTAAAACAGTGAATAATTTCCCTCAAAACCTGTCGACATTCCCTTCAGAACTCCTTCCATTTTTCATCATTATATGAGACACGCCACCATATATTCCTGAACAACTGAAACATCTGGCAGGTCACTTCTATTCTGGTCACATTCCCACAATTATGCCCTCTCCAAAGTCTCAATTACATTCCTGGAAATACTCCCTATGTCCGCCCAGTCATCACATCACATCTTCATCCACTTCACCTCCATTTCTGTGTTTCCCAGTTAACCCAATCTTCACTCATTTTCTGTTCAGTTTCATGTGTCCACATATCGCTTCCAAACATTTCCAGCACCTCTGCTTCTATCTCCTAAATTCTAAATTCTCATTTGCAGCCTTTTCCCTCCGTCGCAGCCCACTTCCAGAGAAGTATCACCGCCCACCCCCAAGTCCACAAGAATTTAATGATTCACCACTGTCCCCCGTCTGCACCACTCTGCTTCTCTGTAACATATTCACTCACCTCAGTGCCACCTCCATTCTGCCATCTACAATAATTCATTCCCTCCCATCGCTTTATTCCCATCTCCATGCACCCACTATCACCTAGACAATACCCAGTACAATCTCTTCAGTCGCAGCACACCTTCATGCCAAAACTTTCTCAATGCGAGACATCTTCAATCTCACCATTTCCCTCCGACAAGCTGCATTTCAATATCACGTGCCTCACAATTTGTATGCCAGCCCAGTCCGATTTACATAAACCTTTTTTGCAGGCTGTGAAGCATTTCATGTGGTCAAAATTCCTGTGCAAAATCTATTTCTGCCCATATCCATAAAAACAATCTCCCAGTCCACCAGATTTTGCAGCAGCTGCACCTCACCACTGCGTGGGCACATGCCTTTGTGTACCTCTTGAATCGACCAGAGATTTATTCCCCTCCCTTCCCACTACCAAATCCTCGACTCTGATATGTCCTCCACAATATAGTTCCCAATTCAATGCCTTGGTTATGCCCGTTCTCCACCTCTGCAATCAGTTGCATTGATAACTCCACCCTTCCATCGCCATTTCCCCATTCACCAACGAGCATCCATTCCAGTTCCATCCCTCTGCCATACTCTTCCTCAAGCTCTTCCCCATCTGAGCATTAACAATGCCCAATCATCTAGTATTTCAACAATCTCAGTTCCCTATTGGACACTTTCATCTTTCCACTTCGCCAACTTGTTGCCATCTAGTTCACTTATGTCTCTTATTACAAATGATAGTCTCCATCGATTGCCATGTGGGAGTTCAGCACCACACTCCATTTCCATCTCCCTCACTCTTTCATCCTCTAACGCTTACCAACTGATGATACTCAACAATATTTCCAACCATAAAGACGTCACACTTCTTAGTGCCATCTGTTAAGCTCCTCTGCCTTCCGACCGTAGGTAAAATAACAAACATAGTCTGCAGGATGCCAGTTTACTTGACTCTTCTGAAATTCTTCTTTCCACTGTTTACCTCTCATTTAAAAAATAAGGCTTCACTTCAAACGCGACAAATCTTTTGCAACACCGATAAAACAATCTGCTGAAAGTGGAAGCATATTCTCACTATGATTATAATATATTTATGTATTAAAACGGGTAGCCGTTGTTAAATTATCAAAGGGACCGAACGATGTGTTAATAAAGACCAGAAATAAGTGAAGAGGATTAATAACCAGAGTGATGTAGTCATTGTTTAATTGTTAGACATGCCTGTTAGAAGTAATCAGCCAACCGCTCATTGACAGTCCACGTGGACAATTGTATAACCTCTCATAGATTTGAAACAAATTTAACATATGATCAGCTGAAATTACTCTGCATTTCCAATGTTATATTATGTGCTTTCTATCTCGTTCATTGCTGTCGACAGCAAATTTAATGTTGAACTAATTATAGCAACCAATGGATTTAAAACATGCATTTAAAATATTTAGGGCCTCTGCTGATTGGATGTGTTAAAATGAGGAGATGATTTTGGTCTGGTTGAATCATGTCAATGAGTTAGGGAGTTTTGCCTTCACTGAGGTCCCCCCCCCCCCCCCGCCCCACCCCCGCCGCCGGTACCCACGCCACTTTTCACTAATTTCCAAGTCAGAGTGAAAGGATATTTGACCGCACTGATCAGCAGGTTTCGGAACTTTCCCTGGGTAATCGTATAAATGGCTGTGTTGGTGCAGGAGCTCAGAAGCTGAAGCATAATTCCAGCCTCTTGGAAAACGCGCAAAGTGTTAACATTAGATCTGAGATAGAAGGCTGCTCTTATTCTGTAATGTATGAAATATATAACTGTTGTCACCCAGAGCAGGATAAAGCTACTGGATATTGCAAATAGTAACACAATTGATCTCCTTCGCTTCATCAGCTCAGAATCCTTTTCATTCAAATCATTGTTATGCTGTCGGAGGCTCATTCTGCCGCGATTTGCTATTAAAATGCGTTTGACCGTGACAATGTTAAATAATAAAATCAGAAAGAATGGAATAACTGGGGTTAACAGCTGTTCAATCCAAGAAAATGCTACCCAATTGTGTGAAAGATAAAAAATTTGTCGCAGCATGCATCCCCACTGCAACCGGCTGATATAAGGAGAATACAGAAAGGGCCATGGAATGTTCTTTAAACAGAAAAGCGAGCTCACAATGCTGATAATCACAGCAGCAGTTTTGTCGGTGCAGTATTTTGTTTTCAGTTTTTGACAGCAAATGGCCACAAGGCGATCAAAGGTGAAAGAGACCGTCAACCAAACAGAAATGTCGATGGATGCTGGGGCCATGTAGAGAATGAATCTGCACACGGGAGTGTAGAGCAGGAACGTGTCATGCCAATACATTGCAGCAATGTGATGTAAGATTACATTACAGACAATAACCAGGAGATCCGCTGTCGCCATAGCCAACAGGTAACGGGTGATGCATTTGGAGAGGCCGCAATTTTTGTAAGACAGAATGACAATTGTTGCGATATTCACTGTGAGAAATATAATAGAATATACTAATATCACCAACCAGTGATTATGTTGATAGAACAACACTATAACTGGTCACGCTAATAAAACGGGGATCTACTGGAAATGCCATCATTTCGAATCCATAAAATATAATCCCAACACGGTGGAAGGAGGACATCTGACCCATCAAGCCTACATGGAGCACAATCCCTCCCAGGCCTGTGATGACTTTAGCCAGGCTAATGAGTTTGGCTTGCGAGAGCATGAACTACCTTTTGAGTCCTAATTGATGGTCCAATCAGGGAGCCTCATGCTCCCTATTTAAAGCAGGTGTGTTAGTCCCTCAGCCTCCCATAGCAGGAAGCTACCGGGAGGGCGAGCTCTATGAATAGATTATAGTTTGGAAATAAAGAAGGTTGGTAATGGGAGTTCACCTCCATGGAGTTATTTCAGTGGCGATGAGGCAAAAGCAGTGAAGGAACTTGCTGAACCAGTGCGCATATTGAGGGTAAGCCATTGTTGGGAAAAAATGCCGCCGGAAGTTGGACTCTTTTGACCCCGCAGTGGAGGACCTGGCCCAATAGGTAGAAAGGATGAAGTATTTCTTAAGAGAAAACTACATAGTCTCAGACGAGAAGCAAAGGGTTATCCTGCTGGCTGCGTGTGGAACAGCAGCTTTTGCGGTCATATGCAGTTTAACTTTCCTGGAGGCACCAGACACAAAGTCCTTCCAAGACCTGTCAGACTTAGTTCACGAATATTACCACCTTAAGCCATGTCTGATTCTTCGAGAAGCGGGGGAGTCAAACACCAGTTCCCTGACGAGGCTAATGCATCTGGCGGAGGCTTGCGAATTAGGTGTGATACTAAATGAGATGCTCTGAGACCGATTGGCCTGCGGAATCAATGATATGACTATACAGAAAAGCCTGTTGGTGGAGGCCCAGCTGGACTGTTAACAAGCATTACAGTTGGCTTTGTCGTTAGAGAAACCGATTATGAAAACTACGATTTCAAAAATGGTTACATTAAAAAATGGAGGTTGACACACGTCATAGGGGAAACAGAGTTTAACAAGTGTGCCTTTGTGGCGATTTCAAACAGACAGGAATTACAGCTGGTTTTGTCGCTTGAAAAAATGGCAAGTGGAGCACATGAGCTCCATGGAATCCCGATGGAGGTAGAGGCCAACACCAGGGAGACTGTGTTATGAACTGCCACTATGGGGCAGGCCACTATTTAGCGGCCCTCCGGAAGGATTCGGATACGAGGGAGCCCAAATCCACCAATACTCCACTGAGTGGAGTTCGCACATTCTCCTCGTGTCTGGGTGAGTTTCTTCCGGGTGCTCCGGTTTCCTTCCACAGTCCAAAGATGTGTGGGATAGGTTGATTGGCCATGCGAAAATTGCCCCTTAGTGTCCTGAGATGTGTAAATTCGAGGGATTAGCGGATTAAGAAGGCGTATGGTGTGCTGGCCTTTATCAATCGAGGGATTGAGTTTAGGAGTCCGGGGATAATGATGCAGCTATATAAGACCCTCGTCAGACCCCCCTTGGAGTACTGTGCTCAGTTGTGGTCGCCTCACTATAGGAAGGATGTGGAAAAGATTGAAAGGGTGCAGAGGAGATTTACAAGGATGTTGCCTGGATTGAGTGGCATGCCTTATGAGGATAGGCTGAGGGAGCTCGGTCTTTTCTCCTTGGAGAGACGAAGGATGAGAGGAGACCTAATAGAGGTGTATAAGATGTTGAGAGGCATAGATCAGGTGAACTCTCAGAGGCTTTTTCCCAGGGTGGAAATGTCTGCTACGAGAGGACAGAGGTTTAAGGTGCTGGGGGGTAGGTTCAGGGGAGATGTTAGAGGGAAGGTTTTCACACAGAGGGTGGTGGGCGAGTGGAATCGGCTGCCGTCAGTGGTGGTGGAGGCGAACTCAATAGGGTCTTTTAAGAGACTCCTGGATGAGTGCATGGAGCTTAATAGGATGGAGGCTTATAGGTAGGTCTAGAAGGTAGGGATGTGTTCGGCACAACTTGTGGGCCGAAGGGCCTGTTTGTGCTGTAGTTTTTCTATGTTCTATAAATATGTAGGATATGGGGGTAGGCCTTGGGTGGGATTGTAGTCGGTGCCGACTCAATGGGCCAAAATGGCCTCTTTCTGCACTGTATGGGGTCTATGATTCTATGAGAACTGCACCTAGACAAGATCAGGTTACACCCAGAGTGATAGCAGTTCCTGTCGAGCCCCGCCCGATGCGACATTGCTATTGTTGCCAGTATCAGGAGGCGCAGAGGAAAAGCAGGTTTCCGAAAAACCAACATGGCCGAAAAGAACACGTAGGCCGAGGGACAGGAGAATGCACAACCTGGAACACTTCCTACCTCTGACCAGGGGCAGATACAGTGCAGCGATGACAAAATCAGAGCCCATCAAATTGCCAGTGAGATTAAACGGACGTCCAATTTTAATGGAGGTCGACACAGGCGCAGCCGTATCGGTCATAGGGGGAACAGTGTTTAACAATATAGGCACTGAGCTCCAACCCTTAGCCCTGACAAAGACTTCGGCAAGGCTGAGGATATATACCAGCGAACCACTGAAAGTGATGGGTACAACCTGTGTGCCAGTTGCTTACGGGAAACAATCAGTTAGGCTACCATTAATGGTAGTGGAAGGTTCAGGACCAAGCGTATTAGGGCGAAATTGGCAAAAAGAGATCGAGTTAGATTGGACAAGTATCTCCCAACTGGAATATAGTCGTCTGAATGAGGCCCTGAGCAAATATTCGGAGGTTTTTCGGGAAGGCCTGGGGACAATCAAAGAGTCAGGGCAAAATTGCACGTCCACCCGGAGGCAGTCCCAAAGTTTTGCAATGCCCGACCGGTACCATTTGCGTTAAGGGAAAAGGTCGATGTGGAAATCAAAAGATTGCAGCACGAAGGAATAATAATTCCGGTCCAGTTTGCGGAATGGGCAGCACCGTGGTTCCTACCTAAAGCCGAACGGCTAGGTGTGCCTTTGTGGTGATTTCAAACCGACAACAAATCGTTACTCTCAGCTGGACAAATACCCAGTGCTCAGGATTGCGGATCTGTAAGCAGAGTTGGCAGGAGGACTCCTATTCAGAAAACTGGACATGAGGCACGCATACCTGCATCATCTTTGCTGGACGAGGATTCACAAAAATTCGACACAATAAATATGCTGAAAGGCCTCTTCCAGTGTAAGAGATTACCTTTTGTGGTATTGTCAGCTTGTGCCATTCCAGAGGACCATGGAGGGCATCCTACAGGTTTGCCAAAGGCTGCCATTTACCTGGTCAATGTCCTTATTACGGGTAAAACAAGGGCGGAGGCGTCTATAAACTAAACTCGGCAACATAATGGCAACTATTGAGAAATTTCGCAACGCGTTCACAGTGCACGGGATCCCAGAGTTATTAGTTTCCGATAACGGTTCAGTGTTCACCAGCCTCGAGTTCACAAAATTTATAAAATCAAATGGGATTCTGCACCTCAAGACACCTTACTACCCAGCATCAGGTGGGCTAGCGGAGAGAGCAGCCCAGAAGTTAAAGGCCGGGTTGAAAAACCAGCTAACGGCCTCATTAGAGACTAAACTCTCAAGGTGGTTATTTGGGGATAGGACAACTGCACACACCACGATGGGAACCGCACCAGCGGAGTTACTGATGGGCAGACGACCCCGCACCAGACTGAGCCTGTTGTTGTCAAACTTGGGAGGGAAGATGGAAAGGCACCAGGAAGCCCAATGCAGGGGCCATAACAACACTCGCCCAGAGAGGCACTTTGGAGTGGGGGAGAGAGTTTGGTCAGAAATTATGCAAATGAAGCCGCCTGGGTAACCGGAACAGTCAAGTCCAGGACAGGACAGGTATCCTACCAAGTACGTGTGGGCGAGGCAGTGGTAAGGAAACAACTGCACCAGGTCCGAGTCCTCAGGCTCTCCACCCGTTCCTGCGACAATTCTGCCCTGCAGCCCCAGGGACGAACAGAGTCCCCCTCGACGAGCCAGTAATGTCTCTCCAGCACCCTTGATGTGGAACTCAGAGTCCGAGATGGACACAGGGGACGAAGCTGCAACGATTTCCCGACCACCAGAGGTGGACAAGGAACCAGCCCTCCGGCCTTTGCTGCAGAAGAAACGGGCACCAAACCGTTACACACCACCGACATCAGAGGCCGAGTTGGAGTCTCCTTATCCAGCGCGCAAGCAGAGGAAAAGACCCATGAGGAAAGCTAACCAAGGGGTTTCCTTGGGCTTTGGCGGGGAAGAGTGTGATGATTTCAGCCAGGCTAATGAGGTTGGCATGCTAGAGTAAGAACTACCTGATGAGTTCGATGACTGTCTGCCCCTCTACCATGGCTACATTCGCGGCCAGGTGTCCCTGGAAAGGGAGCATGCGGTGTCCACGGGCGCAGTTGATGCCTTCCGCGACCGTTGGGCACCGCAGGGGCTGGGGTGTATTATCAACCCTGATAATCATCTTTTGGTTTGATGTTTCAAATTTCCTTGCGACTTGGTTTTTGGTTCGGGCTGTTCCCCCTTCCTTTTGGGGAGCTGCTCCTTTTAATTTGTCCCTAAGTTAATTTGAGTTCGTTTATTTGGTTGGTATCGAAAGACATACCTGATCAGTTCGAATTGATGGTCCAATCAAGGAGCCTCATGCTCCCTATTTAAATGAGGTGCGTCAGCCTCTCATCCTGTCAACAAGCTACCGGGAGTGTCAGCTCTGTGTGTACATTCCAGTTTGTAAATAAAGAGACTTGGGGACAGGACTTCACCTCCGTGGAGTTATTTCAAGGCTCTATTCCCATAACATCACATATTAGCCTGCTAATCCCATTGACGTTAAGGGGCAATTTTAGCATGACGAATAAAACTAACCCACATACCGTTGCAATGTGGGAGGAAACCGGAGCACCCGGAGGAAAGCCACGTAGACACGGGGAATGTGCAAACTCCTCACAGACAGGGACTCGAGGTTGGAATAGAACCCGGGTCCCTGGCGCTGTGAGACAGCAGTGCTAGCCATGTGACATTAGCTGTTCCATTAACTGAAATCCCCACCCCCGACGTTCGGTATTACTTTCCTCATGATGAGGTGCATGGTGTCGGGAGACTACGAGGTGCACTTGCAGCTGTAATGCTGCCTTTAAACCGTTAGATGGTGATCTTTAGCTTTTTCAAATTGATAATTTGAAACTGAGCAGAAAGGCAAGCAAGAGATGAGAGAATGTTCAGTATCAATGGTCTGAAGGATCAGAAAATACCAATAATAAATAAAACACCAGGGAACAAGACAACAATGACATAAGCAGCAGGACCGAAGACAACAAAATAAACGGCTTGGGAGAGAAGATTAGTAACTGAGTTAAAAGGAGCAGAACGAAAACAGTGAATTACATTATAAGGACAGTATATCATTTAAAATTAAGCTGGGAGGAGATTTAAAAATTCGAAGGGGGAGGAAAAGATTTTGGAACAAAATATGGAAACAAAAATATTTAGAAGAAAACCTCATTATCAAAATGCCGAAGTGTAAGTACGGAGATCACATCAAAACCATAACGCAGCAGGCGAGATAACAATAGAAGGTCCAAAGATGCATTTAGAATTAATCGACAAGGATAAGTCATTCTTGGCCAGATGGTCAATTGCACACGGTAAATAACAACGCTCCGTTCACTCAGAATTGGTGGCCAATGTGATACATTCAGTCTGCACAGAACATAAAATCAGAAACAATTTATCATGTTCAATATATCAAAGTACCTTACCAGGTACTCCGACTGCTGCGAGTATCGTATAGTAGACAGCCGCTGTGTAGGTTATTGACGTCCAACGCATTTTCTGTGTGTTAAGGAAACGTGCTGGTGTGGAGAAGATGTATCCTGCTGGACACTGGGACTGTAAAGAGAAATTCGGGTTTATTTATATCGAAATAGATGGTTAGTGATGTTAAATATACGCATCCCCAATCATATTACTTACACGTTGTTTAACAAACAAGCTGCTGACGGCAGCTGTACTCTCACTGCAAACCTCATTAAGGATTCAACCAAAACAGATTAACCTTTTGGGATCAGTGTAGATGATGACTCAGTGTTAACTACATAATGTTGCTCATTTCAAAACTTTTCCTTTCAGCATTTTGCAGACTGGACAGTCCTTTTCCAATCCCTTGCATCATCCCCTGACTTTTACAGTCCTTATTCTAATATATATATATATATATCCTTATATTCTAATTCAGCTTTACTGCACTTGGTCCGTTGCCTTGCATGCTATGATGCTTCAGGTGCTCATCTAATATCTTCTTAAATGTTGTGCGTGTTCGTGCCTCTCCCACTCTTTCAAACAGGGAGTTCCAAATTCGCACCACCCTCTGATGGAAACGGTTCCTCAAATCTCCTCTGAATCTCCGCATCGTTAGTTTAAATGCAATGTTGGCATTCATGTCGAGAGCGCCAAAATACAAAAGCAGGGGTGCACTTATGGGGCTGTATAAGGCTGTGTTCAGAACCCATTTAGAGTATTGTGAGCAGTTTTGGACCCCATATATAAGGAAGGATGTGCTGACTTTGGAAAGTGTCCAGAGGACACTTAGTGTCTTTATTTTTCTTATTCTAATAAGGACAATAAGTGTCCTTATTCTTCTTAAAGATTCCTCATCTCGATTTATTTCACTTTTCCAAATTTTCTGTCTCCTTTCCTTCTCGATCCTTTCTTCGCAATTAATTTTATCTATTTGTTTCTCCCATTCGTATCAAATAAATGTTTCCTCCCCGTGTCCTAAATTTACCTCCACTCTTTGTATTTTTACCATTTGTCTGTCGGATTCCCAACAACCCTTATCTGCTCTACATCGTAACACATCGAAGCAGGAGTGGGCCAGGTGGCCCCTCGAGCATGCTCCGCCATTCATTTTGATCATGCTTGATCACAAAATACAAGATTTTGATCCTGCCTTCTCCCCAGATCCCTTGATTCCTTTAGCCCCAAGAGCAATATCTAATTTCTTCTTCAAATCAAATGTTTTGGCCTCAACTATATTCTGTGGCAGTGAATTGCATACATTCACCCGCTCTGGGTGAAGAAACCTCTCCTAACTGGAGTCCTAAAGGTTTAACTCTTATCCTCAAGTTATGACCCCATGCTGTAGCCTCCCCTACTCAGGAAAATTCTTCCTGAATCTATCCTGTATATCCTGTTAGAATTTTATGAGATTCTATGAGATCCCCTCTCACTCTTCTAAACTCCAATGAATCTAAATCTAAACGACTTCGTCTGTCCTTATATTACAGACTTGTCATCCCAGGAATCAGCCTGCTAAATCTTCAGTGTACAGAAGGACATACTTCCTTAGACAAGGACGGCACCAATTCACAGATTACTCCATGTGCGACCTTGCCAATGTGCCATAAAATTTGCAGTAAAACAACCCGATCCAAGCACTCAAATAATCTCGCTATCAAAAACAACATAACATTTGCCTTCTTTACTGCCTGTTGTGCCTGCGCGCTTATTTTCACCAGCTGATGCAAGAGGACTCCAAGGTCTCACTGAGCATCCACCTCTCTCAATTTACACTCATTCAAATCATAATCTGCCTTTTTGTAATTGCTCCTGATGTGGATAACCTCACACTTATACACATTGTATACAATTGCCATCCATATACCCACACTCTCAGCCTGTCTAAATCACGTTGAAGCATCTCAGCTCCGCCCTGCTCTCTGCAATATAGTTGCGAAGACAGGTGCTGAAGATGCCTCTAATAACTAACGGAGGGATATAGACAGGTTAAGTGAGCGGGTAAATACTTGGCAGTTGGAATTTAATGCAGGAACATGTGATGTTGTACACTTTGGTTTGAAGAATTGAGGTGTTGAATATTATTTAAATGGAGAAGCCTGCAGGTAACTGCAGCACTGAGAGATCTCGGTGCCTCATGAATTAATCACAAAAAGCTAGCATGTAAGGTCAACAGGTAACTGAATGCTGACCTTGATTTCACAGGGAAGAGATCATGAAAATAGGCAAGTCTTCCGAAAACTATTTTTGACACTCGTTAGAGCACACCTGGAATACTGATTCGGCTGCTGGCAGTGAATGAAATTAAGTGTTAAGTAGAGCAAGGCCATAAAGAGAGCGATAAACACATGTTGGAATTCATATCACTGCTTCAGTCTCAGGATTAGCCTGGGTTATTGAGTTGCCATAGAATCCCTATAGTACAGAAGGAGGCCACTTTGCGCATCGAGTCTGTACCAACCACAATCCCACCCACTCCCTATTCCCGCAATAGCACACATTTACTCTACTAACCTCCTGACTTTCGGGTCAATTTAGCATGGCCAATCAACATAACCCGCACATCTTTGGACTGTGGGAGGAAACCGGAGCACCCGGAGGAAATCATGTAGACACGAGAATGTGCAAACTCCACACAGACAGTGACCCGAGCCGGAATTTAACCTGTGACACTGGCACTGCGAGGCAGCAGTGCTAACCATTGGGCCATTCGGCAAATCGCGTCTGTGCTGGTAAACCTGAATATTCTAATGTCATTCTCCAGCACTTGTTCCACAGCCTTATACCTACTGATTTTGCAAGTGTACATCTAAATACTTCTGAAATGCTATAGGTTTCTCAGTCACGAATATACATTCCGGCAGTGAGTTCCAGACTCCCACCACACTTTTGGTTAAAGCGTTTTCCTATCATTCCCTCTAAACGTCCAGTCCCTTCCCTGAACTCTTTGCCCCCCAGTCACTTATCGCTCCAAATTCGGATAAGTTTCTAACTCGGTACTCCATATATGCCGGTCATAATTTCAAATATCTCAATCATGTCTCCCTGTCTCCTCTCCTCGAAGATATATAACCGCAGTCTCTCCAATCTATCTTCACAACTGAAAATCTTCAGCTCAACAGACCTGTGAAACTCCTCTTCAACGTTTCCAGTGCCTCCTAAAATGTGGATTCCAGACCTCTTTGCAATACTTAGCTGTTGCCTAACCAGCGTTTTGTACAGTTTCAGTTTCAAACTAGGTGTCTCGGCTAATAAATGTTCTACTACCTTAAGGGACGAGTGTGCATGCACAACAACGTCCCTCTGATCTTCGGCTCTTCACAGCATCGTGCGGTACATCATGCATAGCGTTCCCTTGTTTCTGCTGTCCATGTGCATCACATCACAATTATCTGGATTGAATAACATTTGGCACTCATCGATTTATCTGACCTGCCCTTGAATACCCTGCTGTAATCTAAGGGCTATCCTCTTTACTGTTCACCATCTCACCAATTTTCATATCATCCAATAACTTGCTGATCAATCTTCCTCCATTCAAATTTAAATCATTTCGATCAGCCACAAACAGAAAAGGCCCTAACATCGATGATTGTGGAACGTCATGGGACAAAGGTTCTAATCAGAAAAAATCAAAGCACCCCTCGACCAGCTCGCCCTGCTTCCTCCCACTCAGCCAATTCTGGATCCAATTTGTCAAATTTACTTGAAGGTACGTGTTCTTAACTTTGCTGTGTGTCTTCCATGTGGGACTTTGTCAAAAGCTTTGCTGAGGTTATCGCTCTTCCTACCTTTAACAAAACTATACAGTCTCTTCTGGATGAATCCATAACTCTCCAAATGTAGATTCATTCTGCCTCTCAGAATTCACTCCAATAATTTCCCTACCAGTGAGTTTCGACTGACTTTTTTATTGTGCCTGGGCAGCATTCATGTAGTTCAGTAAAAATGTTGGCCCAGTGAACCTTGTTTTAAGCGGTACAGTGGGGTGGAACATTTTACTCTGTTAAACCTGACATGAGTATGGAGGAAGAAACACGATCATGGGAACATTGGAGTAGCCAGGAGGTGAAAATTACACAGATAGCAATTTTTGAACTGGGCAAGCAGTATTTGTTTCTGAATGAATTCCCATTTTAATTAAATGGTTTTCTTCCGACAATAATCAGTCGTGAGAGTTCCGTTGAATGCAGTCAATTCTAATACTCCAAATCTTTTGATCAGATTTCATAAGTATAATCTGTGTTGACTCTCTGTTACATAAAACCATCGTATTAAATTGTTGTGCATTCATATCCAAACTTCAATGGAATCAATTTCTATCAATAAAGCCACCACTTCGCACGCTGCGCCAAATGCAAATTTTGATTATCTTTCTTAAATCTTGTTACACCTTCCACGCTTCGTGGAAAACATTCGGATCCTGTGAGGACTTTCCAAAAAACGGACTCTCGGAATGTATCCCTTGGTATGACTGAAAGATCGCTATATTAATCGCAAATTGTATTGTACACGATTGGACATAATACTGTCATGTGAGTGTACCTTTAAGAAAGTATTTCTTAAATCATGCAGCTTACAGCTTCATCTATGTCATGGGACTGGGGGGCGGGGGCTAAGCTACGCTGTAGCAGTCAGGTGATTGGGCTTTCAGTTTCATTTGTCGCTGTCAGGCGATGGTTTGTTTTGCTTTGGACGTTTAGTTTCCTTTGGGCAGTGTGTTTCTGGAAGCAGTTTAGCAGCAAGCTAAGAAACAGTCTCTCTCTCTCTGTTCTTCTCTTTGTTTAGTTCTGCCTTAAAGAAGCTATGTTTGGGGAAATAAATTCGACTACAATCTCTTCTGAGTTATTCACAAGGGAGATTCAGCATTTGACCCAGAAGGCAGGATTTCTGTGACAAGCGGGCATTAACCTGTGCCGTATTGCGTTTATTTGTTTGGGTTTTGTGTATTGGATGTTGGCTTTGGTTGGAATACATTAGAGATATTCCTTAAAAGTTATGCATTTTCGTGTTTGTTGTGGTTCGTGTTGGTAATTGTTAAAAGTTCTTGCTAATTGTCTTACTATACATGTCAACAATATTCTTAATTAAACTTTGTTGTTGATAAAAGCCCCCAGTGGGTCAGTTGAAGCACAACTGAAGTGAAACCTTTCATGCTCATCCCAGCCGAATTCAACTTAAAACGTTCCAGGTCAGGCGAGCTTCAAAGAGCACTTTGGCATATCCAACCTGACTGCAACAATACTTAAAGAGCTGAATTACAAGTGATGTACAAGTACTTCCCTTTACGTTAGTGTTATTGTTCCCTAGATAGCTATCAACATTTTGTCCGAAACATCACTTTAATTTTGCACAATTCGGTTTATGTTCCGTATTTGCAGCCTGATGAACAAATGTATCACTCAGTTCTGTTGCATATTAAATAATATCTGAACTCTGCACATCCGTCTATGTACCCCCGGAGTGTGTTACTATCTTGCTCAATGATCCTCACATTTACATCTAACTGATATTGGCATCAATTAGCACTGACACGTAGTGGAGAGAGCTGCACAATTATTTGAGGATGAGTTGGAACTATTTGGAAATGCTTTGTGATAATGTTTTATTTTCTCTCCACGTTGTCACTTCATTTGGGTGGCCGACATTTCCAAGATTGAATATCCATTATATCTACTTTCAAATGCCAAAACGAAAAATTGTTGCAACCATCATCAGGAATACTCCGCATCAAATCCTAATAGAGCATTACACTACGGAGGAAACATACAAACATAGAAAATATGGGCAGGAGTAGGCCATTCGGCCTGTCGAGTCTGCACCGCCATTCAATATGATCATGGTTGATCTGCACTTTCAACATCCCACTCCCACTTTCTATCCTAACCCCTTTATCTCTTTGGCCACAGCTCCCTCTTGAGCATATCTAACGAACTGGCCCCAACAGTTTTTTGTGATCGCGGCTTCCACACGTTCACAAATTTTTGAGTGAAGAATTTCTTCCTTATCTCAGCCCTGCATGGCTTAGCCTTCATTCTTCGACCGTGATCGATAGTTCTGCACATCCCCAACATCGGGAACATTTTTGCACTTGCAGCCTGTCCAGTGCCATCAGAGTTTTATAAGATTCCACGAGATACCCTCTCAGGCTTGTAAATTCCAGCCGGTGCAAGCCCAATCAATCCAATCTCTGTTCAGATGTCTTACTTCAGTAGTCGTGCGCTTGCTACAACCCCTGCCTTAAGTATAGGTGCGGTGAGGTGCGATGACTCACAGAAAACAAGCGGTGAGGGTGGAGTAATGACAATCAGTGTGAAGGGCAGGAGATGGGAGGAAATGGGATGAGAGGAAAGAAAATGGGAGTAATGGATGTGGAAGGGAAGCGATTGAAGGGGAGGAAATTGAGGGAAGAAAAGTGAGTGGATGGTTGTAAATTGAAAGATTTCTGGTAGGGAAAGGAATGAATGATGAGTGGGGCATCAAGAGCCGATTGAAATCTGAGGTTGTTTATTCGAAAATCCTTCAGGAATATTTGTATAGTACTGTTCACTGATTAAAGATTTGCTTGTATTTTAAAAGGTTTTTTTTTATTTGGATGAATTTTTAATTGTTAGACACACAATCATCATAATTGTTCTGACAGCTAGTTACCGTGACTTTAAATGTCTCCTCGTTATATACAAACAGCAAACTATTCGTGCCACGTGACAGCGAGTTGCGGAACAGGGAGAGAGTGCAGATAAATACGTGGCTGCAGGGATGGTGCAGGAGAAAGGGTTTCAGCTACATGGATAATTGGAACACATTCTGGGGAAGGTGGGACCTGTACGAACAGGACGGGTTGCACCTGAACCAGAGGGGCACCAATATCCTGGGAGGGAAATTTGCAACGGCTCTTCGGGGGGCGGGTTTAAACAAATTTGTCAGGGGGATGGGAAAAGGAGCTGTCGTCCAGAAGTCAGTGTTGAGTGTAGTGAGGTACAGAGGAAGATATCAAGGTCGCAGGAGTGTACCAGCAGAAAAGAAGGTGGGTTGAAGTGTGTCTACTTCAATGCAAGGACCATCCGAAATAAGGTAGGTGAACTTGGAGCGTGGATTGGTACTTGGGATGACGATGTTCTGGTCATTATGGAGACATGGTTATAACAGGGACAGGAATGGTCGTTGGACGTTCCGGGGTTTAGATGTTTCAGGAAGAGTAGGGAAGGTGGTGTAAGAGGTGGTGGAGTAGCATTGTTAATCAAGGATAGTTTAACGGCTGCAGAAAGTCAGGTCGAAGGGGATCTGCCTACTGAGGTAATATGGGCGGAAGTTAGAAATAGGAAAGGAACGTTCACGTTGTTCGGAGTTGCCTATCGGCCCCCAAATAGTCATAGAGATGTGGAGGAAGAAATTGCAAAGTAGATTATGGATAGGTATGAAGGTCACAGGGTAGTTGTCATGGGTGACTTTAACTTTCCAAATATTAATTGGAACCTTTATAGGTCGAATAGTTCGGATGGGGCAGTTTTTTACAGTGTGTGCAGGTGGGTTTCCTGATACAATATGTGGATCGGCCGACAAGAGGTGGGGCCACATTGTAATTGATACTGGGAAATGAACCGGGTCAAGTGTTAGATTTGGTTGTGGGAGAGGACTTTGGAGATAGCGACCACAATTCGGTGTCTTTCGTTATTGCACTGGATAAGGATAGGGCCGTGCGGCAGAGCAAGGTTTATAATTGGGGGAGGGGTAATTATGATGCGATTAGGCAAGAATTAGGGAGCATAAGATGGGAACAGAAACTGTCAGGGAAAAGCACAAATGAAAAGTGGAGCTTGTTCAAGGAACAAATACTGCGTGTCCTTGATAGGTATGTCCCTGTCAGGCAGGGAGGAAACGGCCGATTGAGGGAACCATGGTTCACAAAAGAGGTTCAATGTTTTGTCAAGAGGAAGAAGGAAGTGTATGTAAGGATGAGAAAACAAGGTTCAGTTGGGTCCATTGAGGGTTATAAGTTAGCAAGGAATGAGCTGAAAAAAGGGCTTAGGAGAGTTAGGAGGGGGCATGAGAAGTCCTTGGCGGGTCGGATGAATGAAAACCCCAAGACGTTTTACTCTTATGTGAGGAATAAAAGAACGCCCAGGGTGAGGTTAGGGCCGGTAAGGAACAGTCGTGGGAACTTGTGCATGGAGTCAGAAGAGATAGGAGAGGCGATGAATGAATACTTTTCTTCAGCGTTCACCAAGGAGAGGGGCCATGTTTTTGAGGATGAGAGTGTGATACAGGCTGACAGGCTGGAGGAGGCAGATGTTCTGAGGGAAGATGTATTAACAATTTTGAAAAACCTGAAGGTCGATAAGTACCCTTGCCCAGATGAGATATATCCTAGGATTCTTTGGGAGGCAGGGATGAGATTGCAGAGCCGTAGGCTTTGATCTTTGGGTCCTCTCTGTCCACGGGGATAGTGCCAGAGAACTGGAGAGTGGCGAATGTTGTACCTCTGTTCAAGAAAGGAAATATGAATGACCCTGGTAAGGATAGGCCGGTTAGTCTTATTTTGGTGGTCGTTAAGTTAATGGAAAATGTCCTGAGGGATAGGATTTACGAACATTTAGAAAGGTACAGCTTAATCCGGGATAGTCAACACGGATTCGTGAAGGGTAAGTCTTGCCTCACAAATTTGATTGAATTTTTTGAGGAGGTAACTAAGTGTGTCGATGAAGGTAGAGCAGTTGATGTCATATACATGGATTTTAATAAGGCGTTTGATAAGGTCCCCCATGGTCGGCTCATGACGAAAGTAAGGAAGTGTGGGATAGAGGGAAATTTGGCCGATTGGATAAGTAACTGGCTATCTCATAGAAGACAGAGGGTGGTGGTCGATGGAATTTTTTCAGACTGGAGACCAGTTACCAGCGGTGTACCACAAGGATCAGTGCTAGGCCCTCTGCTATTTGTGATTTATATAAATTAATTGGAGGAGGGGGCTGAATGGTGGATCAGTAAATTTGCTGATGACACCAAGATTGGTGGAGTAGTGGATGAGGTGGAGGGCTGTTGTAGGCTCCAAAGAGACATTGACAGGATGCGGAGCTGCGCCAAAAAATGGCAGATGGAGTTTAACCCTAATAAGTGCGAGGTGATTCATTTTGGTAGGACAAATTTTAATGCGGATTACAGGGTCAAATGTAGGATTCTGATGAATGTGGAGGAACAGAGAGATCTTGGGGTTCATATCCACAGATCTCTGAAGGTTGCAACTCAAGTGGATAGAGCCATGAAAAAGGCCTAAAGTGTGTTAGCGTTTATTAACAGGGGGGTTGAGTATAAGAGCCCTGGGGTTATGCTGCAACTGTACAAGACCTTGGTGAGACCACATTTGGAATATTGTGTGCAGTTCTGGTCACCTCACTATAAGAAGGATGTGGAAGCATTGGAAAGGGTGCAAAGGAGATTTATCAGGGTGCTGCCTGGTTTGGAGGGTAGGTCTTATGAGGAAAGGATGAGGGAGCTAGGGCTTTTCTCTTTAGAGCGGAGGAGGTTGAGAGGCGACTTAATAGAGGTTTATAAATGATGACGGGGATAGATATAGTGGATGTTCAGAGACTATTTCCTCGTTTGGATTTCGCTGTTACCAGGGGGCATGACTATAAGGTTGGTGGTGGAAGATATAGGAGGGATGTACGAGGTAGGTTCTTTACTCAGAGAGTTGTTGGGATGTGGAATGGACTGCCTGCTGTGCTAGTGGAGTCGGACACTTTAGGAACTTTCAAGCGGTTATTGGATAGGCACATGGAACACACGAGAATGATGGGGAGTGGGATAGCTTGATCTTGGTTTCGGAAAAAGTACGGCACAACATCGAGGGCCGAAGGGCCTGTACTGTGCTGTACTGTTGTATGTTCTATATGTTCTATTGTGGCAGCTGATTCATGCTTCTCTTTTGGATTTGTGTAGTCTGGCATTTGCCAGCTGCCACGTCATAAATGACTCCATTGTTTGTTTTGGGAATTGGACCCAATTTCAATGTTAATCACGCTGTGCGTCACAAATGATGATTATTGAGATTGATAACTGTTACAATAGATGTGATGGTCAATAAAAATGTTGAAATACTTGCCGTTAATTGGGAGATTATAAATCATTCCGAGGCAAATATTTGTATATAGTTGTCAAAATGTACCTGTATGAACCGAAACACTGATATTTCATTTGTCTTTTGTAATTATTCTTTATTACATACATCGATAACTGCAATTTCGATGTTGACAACGGACATTTAAAAAAATAATACCACAATAACTGTGGAAAATTGAATACACATCATTTCTCCATCACGAACTGTCGTATGGGAAGTTTCAATGTCCACTGTGAATGTTAGTGATTGAGTGAGTGACTAGATGCATGTTAGTGAACAGTTGACAGGGTAAATCGATGAGTGGATGAATGAATTATTGGTCAGGGTGGCAGCTTGAGAGGTGGGTCAGATCAGTGAGTCGACTGGGTGAGGAAAGTGACGAGGATATGTTTGTTGTGTGAGCTGCGTTGGGCGTGAGGTGGTAAATGGGTAGGGTAGCCTGTGAGTGACATGGCATTCGGGTCTGATTGGAATGATACCTGCAACATAGAAATAATTTTGTGATGGTTAGAGGTCAATCATCTCAGTTTCATGGCATCACTGCAAATGCTCCTCAGGGTAAAGCGCTAGACCCAACCATCTTCAGCTGCTTCAGCAATAACCTTCCTTCTTAATGTCGAAAGGGTGGTTAATTGTCGAAACATATTCAGTAACATTCGCAACTCCACAGACACAGAAGCAGTTCTTGCCAAATTTACTAATTTGCAGACAGCATTCATGCTTGTGATGGTAAACGACAAGTAGCATTCTCACCACATAAATGCTAGGCATTGACCATCAGGAACAAGAGAGACACTACCAGCCACCTATTTGCATGCAGTAGCATTAACGATACTGTCTTCACAAGGATCTATAACCAAGCTGTTTCCCAGATTCAGCACTCATCACCCCAGCTTGGCGGGAAGGTGCTGGAACGGCAGAGTCATCAGCAGCAGAAATAGTGCAGTGATGAGATTAAAGAAAGATTAATTCCTGGCCCACAGGTATTGAATGTTGTAACTGTTATGTCTAGCTGCCAACCGTTCAGCAATCAGCAAACTGATCTTTCTGTTTTTGTAATTCAGTCGCAAGCAGGGAAAAAACAGTGCATTTCTCTTTCAATCTTTGCCAAATAAGTTCCACCAGCAGGAAAAATAACATGTAGTTGCAAGCGATTAAAATTAGAAAACTGATATCCTGTTGCGTTTCCTGGAATGATCAATCACTAATATAAAAATTGAGCTGATTCTTTCCACTCTGCCTCGTGACCCGCACTAAGTACAGTTCTGCAATTCTACAGGAGCAGAGACTCTCAGTGAAACAAGGCCAGTTGTGTCAAGTGTTCCACTCCCATTAGTGATCCACAGTCCGCTCGACTCTATAATAACAGATAATCCCACGGATATATTTTATATGGAGGCTCAGCAGCATTCTGACCTGATTCAAATGGAGAAACTGTTTGCACAAAAATATTAACCACATGCTGCGTATAATCAGTACAATATTGAACTGCAATTGATAAAAGACAATGGGTTATAAATTTGCAGCAACTTGTATTGGGCTTCATATCCAATACCCATCCAAATATGACCACAGATTATTGTTCCCATCAGCATTACAAATACTGCAGGCGTCAAATACTTGGATGAAATGTTTAGCTTCGATTCGTAATGACTGCACAGGGAAATTAATGTGTTTGTAGTAACATGCAGTCATAGTAATATAAGCAGGCTTATACAAAAGCAGATCAATATTCAATTGTGTGTGAACAATGTAGGTATCAGTTAACCGTAAAAATGCTGATGGAAAATTAAACATTGTGGTTTCTTCAACTGGAAATGATAGTTCAAAATGAGGAGAAACTTATTTGAGGCAAAGCAGAATGCAAAACCCAATGCGCACTTCCGATATAATGAAATAATTATTTAGTTGACTATCGAAACACGATAAATATTAACACTATTTAACATGCAAAATGAAATTAAAGATATTCTTGCTTGTTCGCCCACTGTGATTGACAGGGCTCTCAACCATGTGTGACCAATCTCCGGTGGGACTGCTCTCATTCCCTTCCCTCCCTCCAAGAACGAGAAGAGGGTCCCGTTGTCCTCACTTTTCACCCCACCGGCCTCCACATTCAAAGGATCGTCCTCCGCGATTTCCGCCAACTCCAGCATGATACCACCACCAAACTCATCTGCCCCTCACTCCCTCTGTTCGCATTCCACAGGGACCATTCCCTCCGGGACACCCTGGTCGACTCCTTCATCACAATTAGAACCTCAACCACCTCCCCCGGCACCTTCCCATGCAATGGAAGAAAGTGCAACAATGCCGATTGTTTACTTAATTCTGACAATCTGCCTGTATCCTCTCAAATCCTTCTGCTATCCACACAGTTTGCCACATTGCAACCATTTACTGCGTCTCCCAGATCCGGTTGCTATGCTCCGCCTTTATTAATTTGCAGCAATTACCATTCTCCTGCGAATCCTGCCTGCATCATCACTCTCTGCAATATTTCACCAATCTGTGCATGTCCTCCGAATTACATACAAACATAGAGAAGAGAAGTAGGAGTAGGCCATTCGGCCCTTCGAGCCTGTTCTTCCATTAATTTTGTTCATGGCTGATCCTCGAATTCAATATTCTGATCCCCTCTTCCCCACCGACCCCCCCCCCCCCCCCCCCCCCCCCCCCCCCGCGCCTTATCCCTTGATCCCTTTAGCCCCAAGAGTTATCACAAATTTCTTCTTGGAATCAGACAACGTTTTGGCCTCAACTACAATGTGTGTACGTGAATTCCACACATTCACCACCCTCTTCACCTCATTTCTTAAAGGTTTACCTCTTATCCTCACACGATGACCCCTCGTTCATGATTCTCTCAGTATTGCAAATATTCTTCCTGAATCTACCCTCTTTAACCCTGTTAGATTCTTATAAGTCTCTATGAGATCCCCTCTCACTCTTCTAAACTCAAGTGAATATAATCCTAACTGACTTAGTCTCTGCTCATATGGCAGGCCTGCCATCCCAGGGATCAGGCTGGTAAACTTTTGCTGTGCTCTCTCTATAGCAAGGACTTATTTCCTCAGATGAAGTCCCAAAACTGCTCACAATATTCCAGGTGTGGCCTCACTAATGTTCTATACAATTGCAGCAAAACAACTTACACTCGAATCCTCTCGCTCTGAAGGCCAACATACTATTTGCTTTCTTTCCTGTCTGCTGGACCTGGGCGCTTACTTTCAGCGACTGATGCACGAGGACTCCAAGGTGTTGTTGTGGCTCTATCTCTCACAATTTACAGCCATTTAAATACTGCCATTTTACCAGTATATATGCATCCCCGAATTCTGCTGCTTTCCACACAGACTGTTACATTATAGCAATTCTCTGTGTCCTTCAATTTCCCACCGAGAGCCTTACCGCTTGAAAGCAATCTCCAAGTGTTCACAGAAATCCTGCCTACATCGTCAACGTTTGCAATACTTTCAATTCTGTCTGCTTCCAGCCAAATCCCTCTGCTATACTTACTGTTACTACATTACCGCAATCTGTCTGTGCCTCCAAATCCTACTGACATCGTCACTGCTTAGTACCTTCTCCAATCTGTCTGTCTTCTCCAGAATCTGACCTATATCGTCTTTGTTTCTACAATGTCACCAATCTGTCTGTTTGCTCCCAAATCCGACAAATCCTACAAACAATTGATTGTTGCAGTTCACCAATCATTCTGAATCCTCCAAATCCTGTACTTAGCCTCACTGTTTATTGCATTTCCCCATCTACCTGTGTCCTCAGATTTTTTCCTGTTGTCCTCAAACGATACTGACGGTGCCCTCTCGAACCCTATCTTCTCACTCTTTACAACATTTCGCCATTCTGTGTGCGTCCTGCAAATTCCTGTTGTTATCCAAACTGTGATTAACTTTCTTCCAGCTGGGGAACATATCAGGGCGCGAGCAAATATTTCGCTTTACTCCTGGCATTGTGCCAAAATGTCCAGCTGCTTATGTTGTTGAGAAACAAGGACACAGCACTTTCAACACTGACTGTCAACCTCCGTCATTCCAGAGAGAACAAACCAAGTTCCTCCAACCTCTCCTCGTAGATAATGCCCTCCATACTCACAGCTCCCTCGGCAATGCTGGGCTGCACCAGCACCACGAAGAAAAATAGCAAAATGTGTGTTTTCCTCAGTCTCCGCTCAGCTTCTCAGAGTCACAATGAGACGACTGGGACATTGAAGCTCTTCATATAATTGCACAGATTTTCGTGCAGTCAATAATCACACATAAACACACCGAGGATTGGCTCAAACATGGATACGTTTATTTGGACTTTGTAAAGATAATGTTTACTAACTGAGACGAAATTAAAGAAGAATCAAAAACTATATGTGTGTCCCGCGCCTGTTTTTCATTAATCCACAAGAGAGTGATCTGATGCAATGATTGATCCAGTGATAGTTTAGAATAATTGTTCACAGCTTTAAAGTAAGATTCTTTTGCGGGAAAGTGGCACAGTCGGTCCATCGTGTGCCTGTTGAATCTTTGTTTGCTATGCCTACTTATATTCATGTACCCTTTCCGTAGTCCCTTTGATTTTTTTGGTGAAATTCCCATTAGGAAAGTTATTATTAAATCTCTCACTTGATCCTTGCAGGCAACAGGACCAACCAGGTTGACCAATGTCCAAAATCTAATGTAAGCCAGCAGACTGGCCACGATTCATCCATTAAGGGCATTACGTTGCTTTTTCGCCAAAACAATGGTATTTTCATCGTCAGTATTACTGTGAACACATTTCCAATGAGGATTGTGTCTATTGACTTTTAATTCCACCAACCACGGTGCATTGTAACTCACATCCTGGGACCATGAACCTAGATGTCTGGATTGCTAATACACTGATATTCCCAAAACAACACCGTCCCTTGGTTAGTAGGGTTTTAGCCGAGTATCCCATGTTCAAACTTTTCAAAAAATGTCTGAAGAAGAATTTGAGTGTTCTCCTTCGTGGCCTGGTCGAACATTTAATCATCGAAGAATATCACGAACAGGTATTCGCCAGTCACCCTGTCATTGGTCAATGGAGTTTTCGTCAATGGCTGAAATTTGAGTTTCTAATAATAGTTATAATTCAACGAGATTTCAGTGCCTGTGCTAGGGGGTTGGGTGAGACAGGGGAGGGGAGGTTAAGAATGTGGTTTTCTAAAGCTACACAGAAAATGAAGCATTCCATTCATTATGTGCAAAGGCATCGTTACTTCATTTTTTCTTCTTTTCCTTCATCCCTCTCTATTCACTTCTCTCTCTCTCTCTCTCGCTCTCTCTCTCTCTCTGTCGCCGTCTCTTCCCTTTTAGTCTATCTTCCTCCCTCTCCCTACCAGATACATCATTTCCTCTCCGACACACTCCACTCCTCGCTGTATCTCCCTCATTTCACCTCGTCCAAAGCTGTGTGGGTTAGATTGATAGGCCTCGTCCCTTAGTGGTGAGGGGGGGGGGTTGGGTTGGGGGGGGGTGTGGGGGGAGGGCTAGCAGGGCAAATATGTGCCGTTAAGCTGTTAAGGCCTGGGTGCATTGTTGTCGGGGCAGGTTTGATGGGCCAAATAGCCTCATTCTGCATTGTAGTGATTCTATGATTCTATATGTTTCTCCAATATCTTTCTTGCTGTGTATCTCTCTGGTCCTTAGCATTTTGATTTGCTCTTTGTTCTCCCTACATTTTATCTTCTCCTTCTCTCTCTCTCTCTCTGTATCCTAAAGAGCTGATTAAATATTTCCAACTTGAAGTCACTGTGGGTTTGATAAATTTCCACCTCAGACCCGGACCTGTGATTTCATTACGTCTGACACTATTTGGCAGGTGCAAGGGATGAGGTGTCCCTGCAAATTAAACCGTATCTCACTGCCAGTCTCTGATTACATTAAATAAACTCTTCAGTATATGGTTTACATATACCAACGAATCAATTTTGTATTCAAGGTAAAATAACATGAGCAGAAATTATCAAAGGGGAAAAAACAATACTATATGAGAACGGTGGCCCAGTGGTATCATGACTGGACCAGTTATTCAAACAAACAATTTTGAAATTCACCTGGGTGATGAAAATCCCAAAACAACAATTGAATTGTGAAGTCGACCGTGAATTGTGAAGACAATCTGCACAGAAGGGAATATAACAAATTCAGCATTCGATGTACCCTTGCTTCAGTAAGTGAACAAATGGGTCATTAACAGCAGTGGCTGTTGAGCAAGAACCTGTTGCCGTGGCCGGATGGGATGTATCCCAGGTTATTGCGGGAGTCAAGGGGAGAAATAACTGGGGCATTAATCGATATCGTCACGTCATCCTTGATCACAGGAGATATTCCAGCGAACTGGAGAATAGACAATGTTGTTCGCTTGCTTGAGAAAGGAAGCAGAAACAATCCAGGAAATTATATGCCGTTGAGCCTGACATCACAGGTCGGGAGGCTTTTGGAAAAGAGGGAAAGGATACTTGAACATTTGGAGGAAAATTGACTAGTTAGTGTCAGGCAGATTGGTTTTGGTCCGGGGAAGTTCATGTCTCATGAACATGATTAAGTTATTTGAAGCGGTGATGAAGGAAATTGATGAGGGAAGGGCTGTGGAAGTAGATTATGTGGATGTAAGTGAGACATTTGACCTGGTCCCACATGGCAGACTGGTACAAAAACTAAAATCACATGGGATTCGGGGTGGGATAGCGAGATGGATACAGAACTGGCTTGGTTATAGAAGACTAAGGGCAGATGGGGAAGGGTATTTTTTTCAGAATGGAGATCTGTTGCTCGTGGTGTTCCGCAGGAATCAGTACTGGGACCTCTGTTGTTTTTAGTATATATAAATGATCTGTAGGAAAATGTGGGTGTTCAGATTAATACGTTGGTGGATGACATGAAGACTGGCGGAGTTGCTGACAGGGCCGAGGATTGAAAGAGGACACAACAGGATATAGATAGATTGAAGACATGGGCACAGACATGGCAAATGGAGTTTAATCCGGAGAAATGCGAGGTGATGCCTTTTGGAAGATCAAATTTAGGTATGAATTTTGATCGAAATGGCAGGAGCCTTTGGAACATTAATATACCGAGGGAACTGGGTGTGCAGGTCCACGTTCCCTCAACGTGGCAACACAGATGGCCAAGACGATTAAGAACGCAAATGGCATGCTTTCCTTCATCAGCCAGGGCATTGAGCATGGAAATTGGGAATCATGTTGCAGACTTAAACCTTTATTAGGACACATTTTTAGTATTGCGCGCAGTTTTGGTCACCACACGATCAGAAGGATGTGAAAGCTTTGGAGAAAGTGCAAATATGGTTCACCAGAATGTTGCCTCGTCTCGAGGGTTTTGGTATGAGGAGAGATTGAATAAACTAGGATTGCTTTCACGGAAAAACGGAAGCTGAGCGGAGACCTGACAGAGGTCTAAAAAATTATGAAAGGCATAGAGAGGGTGGGGAGTCAGAGGTTTTTTTCCAAGGGAGGAAGTGACAATTAGAATGGGGCAGAGGTTCAAGGTCAGAGGGGGAAAGCTTAAAGGAGATGTGCAGGATTTGTTTTTCCTGCAGAGAGTGGTGGGTGCCTGGAACGCGCTGCCATCGAGTGTGGTGGAAGCACGTACAATAGCAACATTTCAGAGGCATCTGGTTAGGTACTTGAATAAGGAAGAAATAGACTGAAACGGATCGAGTGAGGGCAGAACGATTGTTTTTTTTTAAAATTTAGGTAGGGCAATGTAATCGACACTGGCTTGGAGGGCCAGAGAACCCATTCCACTGTTGGACTTTTATTTGTTCTTTATACTTTTGAGTGTGTCCTGCCCCACAAACCTATTACCCCATATTCAACGCGATTTATGACCTGCATCGAAGTACATTCATTGCCTTATATCTACGAAATCCTGGATGCAATTTGGCAAAGTTTCTTTGGATCCCATGGATTCTTAACCACTCTATAGGTCTCCGATTATGGACATTGAGAAATGATTTGCTGAAGTCCAAGAAGACGAGATCAAGTAAAGTCCCTCATCTGCACACACGACATCCTCTTCGGAAAATCTAATCAGATTGGCCGGAAAGGATCCCACCGCCCACGTTAACAAAACCACACTGACTGTTCTTGATTAATCTCTACCTCATCAAATTCGGATGGATTATGTGTCTTTGGGTTGCTTCCAAGGTTTTCCCCATCTCGACTTTCCACTGACTAGCCATTATTTATCTATTTCATCACTTTCTCATTTCCTGAATACTGATACCCTGATACTGCTGGCTTTTCTGTGGAACCCCTCTGGAGACTAGAAACTTATTTCAAATCATTGCCAGTGTCCTCTGATATCTCCTCCCTTTCCTCACTCCACAGCATGGCATCCATGTCATCCAGCTTGGGAGATTTATTTCCAGTTCAACCTGCCAGACCACTCAGACCATTTCTCTTTCTAAGTTATTTAATTTTATCACAGTCCTTCGCCTCTGTGTTGTTGCCCACATCGTCTCCCTCACTAATGCACACTAAAACTAGTTTTCTGTTAAAAACCTACCTACTTCCTCTGGCTCCAAAGCAACTATCTTTTTGGTGCTTAATAAGCCGTCCTCTTTGCATTATCCTTTGAATCTTAATTTACTTGTAAAGCTAAGTAAGGATTTATTTTTTTCTTGCTGCCATTATCATTTCATGTTCTCTTTTTTCAGTCGTAATTTATTCTTTTAATTTCCCTCTTGCACAGTCTGTACTACTGCTGGATGGCTGTTGTTTCAGACCCTCAATATCAGCCGTGAACCTTCCATTTTCTCTTCAGCTGACGCTGTATACACCTCGATATTCAGGGTTCCTTTGATCTGTGAGTCTCACTTTATTTTTGCTGGAAAATGTTGGCTCTGCACTCTTCCTATTACCATCTTGAATGTTTCCATTGTTTGTGTGCATATCAACCTAATTCCCTGTCCCTACCCACTCTAGCCAAAACATATATGATCTCATTAGATACGGCCATCCCCCCGTTTA